>NW_024424453.1:22522995-22535478 GCF_017311325.1 Ursus maritimus | reverse complement strand
GTGTCTGTTCATATCTTCTGACCATTTTTTGATTTGATTATTTGTTTCACATGTATTGAGTTTGAGAAGTTCCTTGTAGATCTTGGATACTAGTTTTTTACCTGTAATGTCATTTGCAAATATCTTCTCCCATTCCGTGGGCTGCCTCTTAGTTTTTTTGACTGTTTCCTTGCTGTGCAGAAGCTTTTTATCTTAATGAAGTCCCACAAGTTCATTTTTTTTTTTTGTTTCTCTTCCTTTGGAGATGTGTCATGAAAAATTGCGTGGCCGATGTCAAAGACGTTACACCTTATGTTCTCCTCTAGGATTTTGATGGATTCCTGTCTCACATCGAAGTCTGTCATCCATTTGGAGTTTATCTTTGTGTATGGTGTGAGAGAGTGGTCAAGTTTCATTCTTTTGCATGTATAGCTGTCCAATTTTCCCAGCACCATTTATTGAAGAGACTGTCTTTTTTCCACTGGATGTTTTTTCCTGCTTTGTCAAAGATTAGTTGCCCAAAGAGCCGAGGGTCCATTCCTGGGTTCTCTATTCTGTTCCATTGGTCTACGTGTCTGTTTTTGTGTCAGTACCATGCTGTCTTTGTGATCACAGCTCTGTAGTATAGCTTGAAATCAGGCAACGTGATGCACCCAGCTTTGTTTTTCCTTTTCAACAATTTCTTGGCGATCTGGGGCCTTTTCTTGTTCCACACAAATTTAAGGGCTGTTTGTTCCAGTTCTTTGAAAAATGTTATTGGTATTTTGATCGGGATGGCATTGAAAGTGTAGATTGCTCTGGGCAGCATGGACATTTTAACTATGTTTATTCTTCTGATCCTTGAGCATGGAATATTTTTCCATCTTTTTATGTCTTCCTCAATGTCTTTCAAGAGTGATTTATAGTTTCTAGAATATAGGTCCTTTACATGTCTGGTTAAGTTAATTCCAAGGTAACGTATGGTTTTTGGTGCTATTGTAAATGGGATGGATTCCCTAATTTCTCTTTCTTCAGTCTCATTGTTCGTGTATAGAAATGCAGCTGATTTCTGAGCATTGATTTTGTATCCCGCCACATTAGTGAATTGCTCTATAACTTCTAGTAGTTTGGGGGTGGAGTCTTTTGGGTTTTCCATATAGAGTATCATGTCATCTGTGAAGAGAGACAGTTTGACTTCTTCTTTGCCGATTTGGATACCTTTTATCCCTTTTTGTTGTCTGATTGCTGTTGCAAGGACTTCTAGTACTATGTTGAATAATAATGGCGAGAATGGGCATCCTTGTCGAGTTCCTGATCTTAAGGTAAAGGCTTTCAGCTTTTCTCCATTGAAAATGATATTTGCTGTAGGCTTTTCATAGATGGTTTTTATGAAATTGAGAAATGTACCCTCTATCCCTACACTCTGAAGGGTTTTAATCAGGAAAGAATGCTGTATTTTGTCAGATGCTTTTTCTGCATCAATTGAGAGGTTCTTGACTCTTTTCTTGTTGATATAATCTATCACACTGATCGATTTGCGAATGTTGAACCACCCTTGCATCCCAGGGATGAATCCCACTTGGTCATGATGGATAATCCTTTTAATGCGCGGTTGGATCCTATTAGCTAGGATCTTGTTGAGAATTTTGGCGTCCATATTCATCAGGGAAATCGGTCTATAATTCTCCTTTTTGATGGGGTCTTTGCCTGGTTTGGGGATCAAAGTAATACTGGCCTTATAGAATGAGTTTGGTAGTTTTCCTTCTGTTTCTATTCTTTGAAACAGCTTCAGGAGAATAGGTATTATTTCTTCTTTGAATGTTTGGTAGAATTCCCCGGGGAATCCGTCAGGCCCTGGACTCTTGTTTTTGGGGAGGTTTTTGATCACTGCTTCAATCTCTTCATAATTAATTGGTCTGTTTAAATAATCAGTTTCTTCCTGTTTCAGTCTTGGTAGTTTATAGGTTTCCAGGAAGGCATCCATTTCTTCCAGGTTGTTTAATTTATTGGCATAAAGCTGTTGATAAAAGTTTCTCCTGATCCTTCCTATTTCATTGGTGTTGGTCGTGATCTCTCCCCTTTCATTCATAATTTTGTTAATTTGGGTCCTTTCTCTATTCTTTTGAATAAGTCTGGCCAGTGGCTTATCGATCTTATTTATTCTTTCAAAGAACCAGCTTCTAGTTCTGTTGATCTGCTCTACTGTGCTCCTGGTTTCAAATTCATTGATCTCTGCTCTAATCTTGATCAGCTGCTGCTTCTCATGTGTGGAGTTAAGCCTGTTCTTCTGTTCCAGCTCAGCTTCTTGAGGTGAGAATATAAAAACTTCAATTTTAGATTTTTTTGTTCTTTTGATGAGGCTTGGATGAGCTATATGTATTTTCCCCTTAGGACTGCCTTTGCAGAATGTCCATGATTTTGGACGATGTGTCTTCGCATTCTTATTGATCTCGAAATTGTTTAAACTGATTTTTAATATTCTGGTTTAGATCATTCTTGAGCAGGATGGTTCTTAGTTTCCAAGCATTTGAGTTTTTCAATTTTTCCTTGTGATTGAATTCTAGTTTCAAAGCATTGTGGTCTGAGAATATGCAGGGAACTAATCTCAGAATCTTTTTGGAGTATCGTTGAGACCTGTTTTGTGACCCAAGTATACTTGGTCTATTCTGGAGAAAGTTCCATGTGCATTCGAAAGAATAAGGTATTCTGTTGTTTTTGGGGTGTAGTGTTCTTGTATATATCTATAAGAGTCCATCTGTTCCAGTATGTCATTCAAAGCTCTTGTTTCTTTGTTGATTTTCTGCTTAGGTGATCTGATCTATTGCTGAGAGGCCGGAGTGTTGAGGTCCCCTACTATTAACATATTTTTCCTCTATATGTCTCTTTATTCTGGTTAAGAGATTGGCTTGTATAACTAGCTGCTCCCTGTTGAGGCATAGATATTTATAATTGTCATATCCGCTTGTTGGATACATCCTTTAGATTACAATATAGTGTCCTTCTGCATCTCTAACTACAGTCTTTAGTTTAAATTCTAATCTGTCTGATATGAGAATTGCTACCCAGCTTTCTTTTGAGGTCCATTGGCATGAAAAAATGGTTTTCCATCCCTTCACTTTCAGTCTGGATGTATCTTTATGGTTCAAGATGAGTCTCTTGTAGACCCCAGCAAATGGATGGGTCATGTCTTTTTATCCAATCTGCAACCCTGTGGTGTTTATGGGAGCATTTGGTCATTCACATTGAGAGTGATTTGAGAGAGATGTGATTTTAAGTGATGTCATGTTTCCTGTGAAGTCTTTGTTTCAATAGATTGTTGTAAGATTTCTGTTCTGTGATCACTCTTGGGGCCTTTTTACTTTTATAGAACACCTATAATATCTCATGTAGGGTTGGTTTGGTGGTTACAAATTCCTTCAGTTTCTGCCGATCCTGGAAGGTCCTTATCTCTCTGTCAGTTCCTGAATGACAGCCTTGCTGAATAAAGGATCCTTGGCTGCATGTACAACCTCAGATAGAGGCTTTGAAAATACCTACCAAGCCTTCCTGGACTGCTCAGGTCTCTGTAGACAGGTCTGACATTATTCTGATATGTTTTTTCCCTCTGTGCGTAGGGATTGTCTTCCCCTGGCGCTTTCAATACTTGTATCCTTGGATCTAATATTTGTGAATGCACTATGGACGTGACGTGGCATAGGTTTGTACGTGGTTGACCTTGGGAGGGTCCTCTCCTGCTTCTTGGACACGAATGCTTGTTTCCTTTTGCCAGATTAGGGGAAGTTCTCAGCTACAATTTTGTTCAAATATCTCTTCTGAGACCTCTTTCTCCACCCCCTCAGGGATGCGATGAATTCTGACATTGGAGCGTTTCATTGAGTCAGTAATCTCCGTAATCTACATTCTTGGGGGAATGGATTCTTTTGAGCCAAGTTTCGTTTAACCTTCTCTTCTACCCTCCATCCTCCAATTCACTAATTCGTTCTTCCGCCTCATTTACCCTGGCTGTCAACTCTAGTTTAGACTGCAGTTGATTCATAGCATTTTTAATTTCTGCCCTTTTACTGCTCCTATTTCTGCCCTTAGAGATTCTATATTCTCGTTAATATTTTCATTAATAGTTTTTCAAGCCTACACATCATCTTGACCATTGTTACTCTGAACTCCATTTCTGACAATTTGGTTTATACCCATATCCTTCAGTTCTGTGGCTGCGGCCACACGAGCTCATTATCTTTTCTTTGCTGGGGGATTTCTCCTCCTGGTCATTCTATGTAGGGAGAGGTTGCAGGGGAGACCTGGAGAGCTCAAATTATTGACCAGGGCACAGGCAGTGTGCACTTGTTTTCGCATAGGGACCTTAGGGATGTGGGAACTTCTGATTTTTTCAGCCTGGCTTCTGGGGGAGGGGCCTGCTGTGCCGATCTCAGGCAACCCTGTTTGGGTAGAGTCTCCTGTCCCCTGCGGGGGGATGGGGATAGGCGCAATATGAGCTGGTATTTCCCGGCTTTTTGTTCTCTGGCGGCTTTCCTGGCAATTTTCTGTGACTCTTCTGAGAGTCAGAGCAGCAGATGCCGTATCCTAGCTCTCTGTCTCAGAACAGAAGATCACAGATCCACTCTCCACTGGCTCTCTTAGCCACTTTAAGCTCTGTTTCGCGGTGCTGCTAAAAACCCTGCAGCTTCCAGGATGTGCGCCCCACACCTGGGCGTCCCAGCCCTCACTTCCAGGGCCCACTGACGTCTCTGTCCTTTGTGCTTCTAACACACACCAGCCGCCCCCCCAGGTTCCCCGCGCAGCGCTCCCATGGGCTCCTTTCCAGTATGGTTACGCTGCACTCTGGGCTCCGGTTTTCAACGACTGGTCGGCGCGTTCCCAGGCTCTACGTCTCTAATCTGCTGCTCTCGCGGGTGCCCGTCCGCGAGAGCCCGCCACTACTCCCCGTGCAGGTGGCTACTGCTCTCCGGCACCTGAATGCGGCGGCTCCCTCCCCCTTCTGTTTATCTTCCGATATCTGCTCGTGGATTCACCGGCTCCGCTAACGTACCTCAATACAGCGCAGGAGATGTTCATTTGTAAAGGAATCAGATGTTCTTCCTACGTCTCAGGCTGATTCCGTGGGTGTTCAGGATGGTCTGGTAGATATCCAGCATCTACTCGGGGGACCAGGTGAGAAGAGGGTCCCCTACTCCTCCGCCATCTTTTCTCCTCCCTGCAGAAAGTGGTCGGCTTTTCTGTTCATAAGAGTTTCTGCTACTCTTTTCTTCATTCTCCAGTTGTGTTCATAGGTATTCAGAATGGTTTGGTAGCTCTCTGGCTGAACTCCTGGGGATCCAGATGAACTTTAGGTCTCTTGCTCCTCCTGCCATCTTGGAACACCCCAAAACTAAGAAAAATTTTATATCAAAGCAAATTTAAGCTGTCACCCACCCTGTCCATGCAAGACCTTGCCAAAACACTCTGCCCACACTCAAATACTTGTCTGATATTTGGGTTCTCTGGTGTTCTTCTACCCCATGGTTTGCCCCATCATGTTTGATGTGAGTTTTTCTAACCTCAGTTATAGCAACCATTATGTTCATTGAGTTCTTTGCAATAAAAACTTTTGACCCCAAAATGTCTCTCCCCTTTCCATAATTAGAATAAAAGCGTGTTTGATTTTTTGTTGCATGTTCAATTTTAAGTGTTGCTTCTCTTTCTTTTCATTAGATATGTGACAAGAATGGCATTACTACGTCATCAATTGGAATTTCCTGTAATAGTTACCTTATATACATGGATGGAGCAACATGAAGCCCTATCTGGTGACCAATGATTGGCCCATTCATCCATCTCACATAGCTCATGCAACTTACGGTCGGGCGCTTGTTGGCAAGGTAACTCTGCGTCAAAGCCCTTCTCCCTGGCCCGTCTGTGTACAGTCCCAATGAAAGTACTGAGAGAGAGAAGGAAAAGCAATTTGTGAGAATTAGCCTAGAAAATTTACATACCCCTTACTAATAAAACAGGACCTATAAAAATAAGGAATTACTCCAGACACTAATCTTGTGTAATAATAAAACGCCTTGACTTGAGACCAGATTTTGATTTTAGATCACATGAGCAGTTTCATGGTGGCCTCTGAGTTGCTAGTACCTTTTACTATTCTGGACCCTTCTCTGATTTCAAACTGGGCCTGTGTAAAGAAGAACTGAATGCCTAGAATCCCGTATCAAAATTGCCATTTGATGCTGTTGAATGCTAATCGGTAGCCAGGATCTCCCTTTGTCACCACACGGAGTTGTCCAAGCTCCCACACTCTGCTCTGGGAGCTCACAAATCTCTTGGAGGCTGTAGATGGATTATCTGTAGGCGTAAGGCCGTGGGGACACCACCGTCAGAAGTTCAGCTCAGCTCTGGGCCCCTTCCCCACTCACATAAGGATGGAGGCTCCTTGTTGCCTTTCCACTAAGAAGGTCTCTGCTCCCTCCTCAGTTCATCTGCTGCCACCTCCCGCTCAGTCCCCAAACTGGAAGACTAATCTCCTCTTTGGAAGCAGAAGCCCAGCTCTTGGAGCATTCACTTAACACTTTCTGTCTTTCACTCAGATCTGTTGGAATCTTTGTTTTTTGTTCCTTAAAAGCTGGGGTGCTTTGAAATGCCAATGAAAGAACAGAGGGGAGGAAAGATGCTCCCCAAAAGCAGATTAGTACTCTGAGATGACCCAACCTCAAGGTGACGGATTCTTTGAAAGTTGCGAAGATGTGTGACTTTGACCATTCGCCATGGGGAGCGGAGGCGGGAGAGTGGGCTGTGGAGATAAGAATGATGCCTTCAGAGAACCAGTTGACCAAAGAGAAGCGAGGCTAGGGGACATGTATTTCCTCTGGATTGAGACAAAGAGTGAGTGCTGGACGCAGCACGCAGGCTAGATAAGCGAGATTGCACATAGCACAGCCTGGGAGCAATAGGATGTACAAACTCAGAGGAAGGAATAAAGCACAGATGAGGCAAAGGAAGAGAATATATATTTTGAGCTGGGTCACTAGACTTGACATCTGACATATGTCATGTATACTAAAAGTTCATTGTGAACATTTGAATAGAGAACTTGGTAAGAGCTTTATCAGTCTACGGAATCCCCAGGAATTCAGAAAAGGCGGACTGTTATCTGGGAGTCCATGAAACTAATTAGTGTAGCAAGCACTCTGATTCACAGATTGTACAGGAATCATGTGCGTCACTGAACACAGCTACGGGCCACAGTGCTGGCCCTCTCCTGCGGCTCAGTGCCCCAGCCCGGACACCACAGCCAGCTTGTGGAGTTTTGGAACATAGCCTGGATGCCACCCCATAAGTTAAGGGGCCCCGTGATGTCCTCACCATGTACCTCACCATAGAGTCTTCCCTTGAGGCCCTCAGAGACCACATCAGGGATCCCCTGTCCCCCCAGCCTGCAATGGAAACCTGCCCCCACCTCTACAAAGGCCAGTTATAACCACCGCTGCCCAGTTGCATGTCCTCTGGGCGAAACATCCCACCCAAAATAAAAAGTGCTTTTATAAGAATTAAGATGACCTCTTTGAATCCGTTACCATAGGCTGTGTTGTGTTGCAGTGACAATCAAGAAGCCCAGTACTCCAGGTACTTAAGATCAATTCTCAGTTTATATTCCCGCCGGATCAGTGGGGGCTCTTCTCCGTTCTTCCTTAGTCACGGGACCCAAGCAGAACCAGGCACAGCCACATTGCCATTCGACTGAAGAAGGGGAAAAAAGCATGATAGATGGCATGAGCCGCCACAGCTTTTCACCTACGAGAGACACTAATCATTTTACTCACTTTTATTGGCCAAGCAATTCACTTATGTCCACACACTAACTCAGAAGGCAAGGAAAGAAAAATCTATAATGTGTTGGGAAGGAAAACTGGAAATATTTATGAACAACACTGATGAGCACCATGGTCTGTCCACTCCAGTCAACAGATATTGATGCTCACTTCCTAAAAAACACAACCACCCTTCCCTAAATGAGGCAACCCCAAAATTCCAGCCGTTACTGGCTCCAGGCACAGTGTGCAGATTCTCTGAGTGTTCCTGATGGTCTGTCCAGCTTTAGGCTGAGAGGCAGGGGTGGCTATCTCTCGGGACCAGATCAGGACCCACTTGATCTGGAGACCTACACTAATAGGAAGAAATATTTGCTGCCACCACAACTTTGTCATCATCCCTACACACACACACACACACACACACACACACACACCCTGCAGCAGTGGAACAGTGGAAGAAGGCAGAATAACCAAGAAACATTTCCACTAAGAGGAAGAATTAGAGAAACACAGCAGTCTTTGGTCACTAGCAATTCTAAAATCCCTCTGGGCAGATGCTTTAGAGTCTACTACCTAAGGTGGGAGGTGTTTCTCCTTGTCTAGGAGGTGTTTCCTTCTCAATATTGTCCCAGGCCACATGTAAAGAGACGGTGGCATCGCTCATAAATAACAGCACTAAGTATTATTGGATTAGAGTTTTATTTAAAAGCTATTTCACAAAAATGCTTTTCAAACATTAAACCAAAGTGTAGGTTTATTTTAAAAAGAATGTAGGAGAAAGTGCCTACGTAGGTGTTCACCGACGGAGTATTTCCACCCTTCCCAGAGGGATGCTGGAAGGCGGGGATCACATGACTTGCTTTGGCCAATTAAACGTGAGAGTGGAGAGTGCCTGACGTCATTTCCTGGCCGAACTTTAAGAGCCAGGGTTGGAGGAGGCCCTTTACATACCCCATGGGTATTTACAGTGCTGTGAAAAGAGCTACCGAGGTCCTGACATGTGGATAAAGGGACCAGGGGCTTTCGGGAAGCCAAACCTCCTGACCCCAGTCTTCAAAGCCTGTTGTTTCTCCTCACTGTGGCTTGTTTCCCCATTGCTAGTTGACCATTCTGTTGATGTCATTATGTGTTTGAGGAAAATGAGAAGCTGATGTGTAAACTCTGCAGGCCTTTACCTTCTGACACATCTGTCCAGCTCTGGAATCAGAACCCACAGCAGCCCTGCATTCCACCATAAGCCCTTGCATATGTACTCCGCAAGTGACCTTCCCACAGAACAAGGAAAAGAGTTCAGGCTTTAGAGTCAGAAAACTTTGAATGTGAGTCAAACCCCATCCTGCCACTTCCTAGCTTTGTCCCAGCAGAATCTTGCAACTTCCCTGAGTAACTACTTTCTCATCTATCAAACCAGGCTAGTACCGCCCTTGTCCTTATAAGGAAGGTGATAGGTACATGCAGCATGCTTGGCATGTTTCAGTTGAATAAATATACCCATTGGAGAACATCACTGCTGGTCCCCTCCTCCATCCCCTTCTCTGCTCCTTGCACCTCAGCCCACGGCCGACCAGTCTCGGCGTGGTATGCTCTGGCTTCTGTCACGCAAGAACCTTCCCGTGGCTCCTTGCCGAGCCGCCGGGATGTTTCTCCCTTCCCCAGGATGAACCCTCCCATGGACCCTGCTCTCCTGGGTCTACCTGCAGGTCAGAAGGAAGGTCAGTGGGAATTGTGGAGAATAGGCAGTCAGAGAGCCGTATGGGACATGGCCCTTGTGGTGTAGAGCAGGACCCTGACCATGCAGTCTTCGAGCCATGGAGATTTGGGTATTTTCTCCTGAGAGGAAAGATGATATATTGGTAAATATTCAGCATAGGGAGACAATCCTTAAGAAGCTTGAAACTTGGAGGCTTTATAGGACGGGTAAGGATTCGGCAAGACAATATCTTAACAGGGCGTACCCACGACTCCCTGTCCGGGAGATGCTGGGGACTGGGATGAGAGCAGGAAGGGCTGGGAGGAGGAGTTGTGACCGAGTTGTGACCATAAGGACGCCAGACTGCCTTGTGAAGAGACTTGGATTGCGCGTCAAGCTCCGCATCCTCCTTGGCAGCCCCGCTTTGTCTCGGAAGAACACAGAAAGAACCTTGCAGTCGAGACGGTGCTGTGGAAATTGACAGCCACGGCCGCGCCCTTATTCGGCATATTCCCTAACTTTCTGAAGTCCACTTACATGCATATTATAAGCCGCTGGGTGAGCTTCTAATTGCCTCTGGGCCTGCAATTGTGTGGGGAGCTTTTTGAGGTGCTTCCCAGGAGGTTGGCAAGAACTTGAGAGTTCCCATTTGTGAAATTTCCAATTGGGGTTTCACAATGGGGAAGAAAACTAATTTGATAGCAGCTGCCTGTCGGACTCCGGGGAGACGAGGCTTCAGGCGCCTTGGCTGGGCAGTGCTCCGCAGCCCCAATCGCCTGCTGTGTCCTGTGAGTGATGAAGGCAGAGTAATCAGATGGAACTGTCATTTTTCAGTTAGTATTTTTTCCAGTAATTAGAAAACAGAGACTTCATTTTACACTGTAAATGATTTGCCAGTACAGCCTCAGCATGTATCTTGATTGTGAAGGCTTTTGCAGCGGGATGGCCCTCGCATCACGGAAGAGTCTCTTCTCCTCACGTGGCCAATGCACACTGCCTTGCCTTCACCTCTGTGCTCAGAGTCAGCGTTCTCAGGATCGCTTGACCAGACCCTTTCAGGGCCAGGCTCAGTCCGCCAACTCAGAAAGCGGCTGCTTTTAGCAAATTCAAGGTTCACTTGTCTCCATGGGTCTTGCCATGAGGAGAAGATCATTTATAAAAGACAAATTAATTTGCTCTTTTTCCTTGATTTCCTACTCACCCATGTCTAACTATAGCTTAAAAATTCAGGAGTTCTGCTGATCTATTGTAAAAGTGCGCTGTACTCACCTGCTTCGCCCCTGGACCTCTAAGACTGGGCCCATCCACACAGAAGCTGGAACCCGTGTCCTGGGAGCAAGTCAGGAAGGCTCTGACTGTGTCTCACGGGCCTTAGGGAGCTCCCGGGTTTGAGGAGATGCCCAGCAAAAATGGAATTCCGGGCCGCCTGTCCCCCAACACCACAACCAGAGCATCTCTAGTTGCTGGGTCCTTTCAAGAAGTGGCTAAGCAGGTTTCAGAAACACAACTCTCGGCATGCTGTCAAAAGCCACCACCTTGCTCCCTCACGTTCCTCATCTCGCACCTTGGATCTCATCACGAGCTTCCCTGCCCATGCCCCCATCCAGCAACCACCTCCTTTTTCACTTCACGCCGGTCTCTCCTCCAGGGCTCAGACCTTGCTTCCTAGGCTCATCCAGCTCTGCCTGCTCTGGCTCTAGCTATCCTGCTCTCAGAGGAGACCTTCTACCCTAGCTTCACCGAGGTCTTGCTGAGTCCCTGCCCTTCCTTAACAAATAAAGCCACAGGAGGTAGAAAGGGATGAAGGTTCTAAAAATTGAGAACTTCTTGTTGAAAAAGGGACAGATAGAACTCTCACTGTGTGGTTTTGGCGGTAGCGAGGTCAAAAACAGGAATGGTCAAAGAAAGTGAGGACCCAAAAGGCAGAAATAACCTGAACGTTGCAATAATCAATAGTATGTCATCTTCCGGCAGAGGGGAACTGGAGCCACACATGTGGTCCTGAGATCTAGTGCACATTTCCAAGGTCGTCCTGTCACTGAACCTCAAATTAGTGCAGGGACTTGGAGTACATGCCTTCGCCCAATAAGCTTGGTCTAATTTAGTACAAGTTCTCTTAATAAAGTCTGGGTTGAAATTATTCTACCATCCCTAGGGTCTCTCTGCTGCTCGAGGAAAGAGGCATGTGTTAACATAGTCTGCCTTCGATTCCGATGGGCATTTCCCAAGAGAGGCTTTCGGGAAAGCTCTGATTCCACAAGGAGGCCACCGTCAAGGTTGGGATACTGCGTCAATTATCCCCATACCATCACGTTGGAAGTCACCAAGGCTCGTTACTTTATTAGCTCTCAAAGCCCGCAATCAAGCAATCTGTTTGATGTGCCAACCCATGTCTCAATCTTGTTTCACTGTGGAACTCACTCTGTGGGCCAGTGTTCTTGGGCACTCTTGGGGAGATATCTTGTTGGAGTTACTGGTGCAGGTCCATCCCTGCTAGGCTATATGAGTTTCACAGGAGGCAAGGACTATCCGCTCTCCCAGATTCATTTCTCCTTACTCCCCCGACTCAATGAGTCAATAGAAGATCAATAAGCTAACGTTGTTGAATTACATCCATTTTGAGAAGCTGTTTTGACAAAGGTGTGGTTTGTGGTGTGACACCTGGGAGGGATGACTAACAAGGTGGCTCTCTTAGTTTTTAAGCTGTATCAAAATCAAGAAAAGATTGTTCTAGGCCACTGGAGTTAATTTGACATGAGGGGCTGTATTTAAAGAAGACATGGATGAAGTCTGCTTTAAATTCATATCTAGGAAACGAAGTATCACTAGTCGTAATTCTAACTTTTGTGTGCTTATTCTGATAAGATGATATTAATTAGAAAGGTAGAGCAAAAAGGATCTTGGAGCAAAAACAGTATTGTTTTTGCTTCTCTAGAAGATACACCAGAGGGAGGGGAAAAAAAAGACCCTGAAGGGAAGATAAAGCTCACGTCATGTCATCTCATGTTTGAGTCCCTTGGTTTGGGC
>NW_024424453.1:22400731-22522985 GCF_017311325.1 Ursus maritimus | reverse complement strand
CAGCTTCAGGAGAATAGGTATTATTTCTTCTTTGAATGTTTGGTAGAATTCCCCGGGGAATCCGTCAGGCCCTGGACTCTTGTTTTTGGGGAGGTTTTTGATCACTGCTTCAATCTCTTCATAATTAATTGGTCTGTTTAAATAATCAGTTTCTTCCTGTTTCAGTCTTGGTAGTTTATAGGTTTCCAGGAAGGCATCCATTTCTTCCAGGTTGTTTAATTTATTGGCATAAAGCTGTTGATAAAAGTTTCTCCTGATCCTTCCTATTTCATTGGTGTTGGTCGTGATCTCTCCCCTTTCATTCATAATTTTGTTAATTTGGGTCCTTTCTCTATTCTTTTGAATAAGTCTGGCCAGTGGCTTATCGATCTTATTTATTCTTTCAAAGAACCAGCTTCTAGTTCTGTTGATCTGCTCTACTGTGCTCCTGGTTTCTAATTCATTGATCTCTGCTCTAATCTTGATCAGCTGCCTTCTCATGTGTGGGTTAAGCCTGTTCTTCTGTTCCAGCTCCAGCTTCTTGAGGTGAGAATATAAAAACTGCATTTTAGATTTTTTTGTTCTTTTGAGTGAGGCTTGGATGGCTATGTATTTTCCCCTTAGGACTGCCTTTGCAGTGTCCCATAGGTTTTGGACCGATGTGTCTTCATTCTTATTGATCTCCAGAAATTGTTTAAACTGATTTTTAATATTCTGGTTTACCCAATCATTCTTGAGCAGGATGGTTCTTAGTTTCCAAGCATTTGAGTTTTTCCAATTTTTTCCTTGTGATTGAATTCTAGTTTCAAAGCATTGTGGTCTGAGAATATGCAGGGAATAATCTCAGTCTTTTGGTATCGGTTGAGACCTGTTTTGTGACCCAGTATATGGTCTATTCTGGAGAAAGTTCCATGTGCATTCGAAAAGAATGAGTATTCTGTTGTTTTGGGGTGTAGTGTTCTGTATATATCTATGAGGTCCATCTGTTCCAGTATGTCATTCAAAGCTCTTGTTTCTTTGTTGATTTTCTGCTTAGGTGATCTGTCTATTGCTGAGAGCGGAGTGTTGAGGTCCCCTACTATTAACATATTTTTATCTATATGTCTCTTTATTCTGGTTAAGAGTTGGCTTGTATAACTAGCTGCTCCCCTGTTGGGGGCATAGATATTTATAATTGTCATATCCGCTTGTTGGATACATCCTTTAAGATTAATATAGTGTCCTTCTGCATCTCTAACTACAGTCTTTAGTTTAAATTCTAATCTGTCTGATATGAGAATTGCTACCCCAGCTTTCTTTTGAGGTCCATTGGCATGAAAAAATGGTTTTCCATCCCTTCACTTTCAGTCTGGATGTATCTTTAGGTTCAAAATGAGTCTCTTGTAGACAGCAAATGGATGGGTCATGTCTTTTTTATCCAATCTGCAACCCTGTGGTGTTTTATGGGAGCATTTAGGTCATTCACATTGAGAGTGATTATTGAGAGATGTGATTTTAATGATGTCATGTTTCCTGTGAAGTCTTTGTTTCAATAGATTGTAAATTTCTGTTCTGTATCACTCTTGGGGCCTTTTTACTTTTATAGAACCCCCCTTAATATCTCATGTAGGGTTGGTTTGGTGGTTACAAATTCCTTCAGTTTCTGCCGATCCTGGAAGGTCCTTATCTCTCTGTCAGTTCTGAATGACAGCCTTGCTGGATAAAGGATCCTTGGCTGCATGTTCTTCTCAGATAGAGCTTTGAAAATACCCTGCCAACCCTTCCTGGACTGCCAGGTCTCTGTAGACAGGTCTGACATTATTCTGATATTTTTCCCTCTGTACGTAAGGATTGTCTTCCCCCTGGCCGCTTTCAATACTGTATCCTTGGATCTAATATTTGTGAATTGCACTATGACGTGACGTGGCATAGGTTTGTCGTGGTTGACCTTGGGAGGGGTCCTCTCTGCTTCTTGGACACGAATGCTTGTTTCCTTTGCCAGATTAGGGAAGTTCTCAGCTACAATTTGTTCAAATATCTCTTCTAGACCTCTTTCTCCACCCCCTCAGGGATGCTGATGATTCTGACATTGGAACGTTTCATTGAGTCAGTAATCTCCCGTAATCTACATTCTTGAAATTGGATTCTTTTGAGCCAAGTTTCCGTTTTAACCTTCTCTTCTACCATCCCATCCTCCAATTCACTAATTCGTTCTTCCGCCTCATTTACCCTGGCTGTCAGAGCGTCTAGTTTAGACTGCAGTTGATTCATAGCATTTTTAATTTCTGCCACACTCGCTCTCATTTCTGCCCTTAGAGATTCTATATTCTCGTTAATATTTTCATTAATAGTTTTTTCAAGCCTACACATCATCTTGACCATTGTTACTCTGAACTCCATTTCTGACAATTTGGTTATACCCATATCCTTCAGTTCTGTGGCTGCGGCCACAGACTCATTATCTTTTCTTTGCTGGGGGGATTTCTCCTCCTGGTCATTCTGATGAGGAGAGGTTGCAGGGATGCCTAGAGCCCAAATTATTGACCAGGGCACAGGCAGTGTGCACTTGTTTTATAGGGACCTTAGGGATGTGGGCTTCTTGATTTTTCAGCCTGGCTTCTGGGGGAGGGGCCTGCTGTGCCGATACTCAGGCAACCCTGTTTGGGTAGAGTCTCCCTGTCCCCTGCGAGGGGGGATGGGGATGGGCGCAATATGAGCTGGTATTTCCCGGCTTTTGTTCTCTGGCGGCTTTCCCTGGCAATTTTCTGTGACTCTTCTGAGAGTCAGAGCAGCAGTGGCCGTATCCTAGCCTCTGTCTCAGAACAGAGAGATCACAGTCCACTCTCCACTGAGCTCTCTTAGCCACTTTAACTCTGTTTCTGTCGGTGCTGCTAAAAACCCTGCAGCTTCCCAGGATGTGCGCCCCACACCTGGCGTCCCAGCCCTCACTTCCAGGGCCCACACGTCTCTGTCCTTTGTGCTTCTAACACCACCAGCCGCCCCCAGGTTCCCACGCGCGCTCCTGAGCTCCCTGTTCAGTATGGTTCGCGTGCACTCTGGAGCTCCGGTTTTCAGACTGGTCGCGCGCGTTCCCAGGCTCACAGTCTCAGTCTGCTCTCTCGCGGGTGCCCGTCCGCGAGCCCCGCCTGCTCCCCCGTGCAGGTGGCTACTGCTTCCCGGCACCTGAATGCGGCGGCTCCCTCCCCCTTCTGTTTATCTTCCGATATCTGCTGCGTGGATTCACGGCTCCCCGCTTCGTAC
Source organism: Ursus maritimus (assembly GCF_017311325.1). Classification (NCBI taxonomy): domain Eukaryota; kingdom Metazoa; phylum Chordata; class Mammalia; order Carnivora; family Ursidae; genus Ursus; species Ursus maritimus. Next base: position 22,519,766 of record NW_024424453.1, on the reverse strand, counting down.
CTCAATACTCAGCGCAGGAGATGTTCATTTGTAGAGATCCAGATGTATCTTCCTACGTCTCAGGCTGATTCCATGGGTGTTCAGGATGGTCTGGTAGATATCCAGCTCTACTCGGGGGACCAGGTGAGAAAGGGGTCCCCTACTCCTCCGCCATCTTTTCTCCTCCCTGCAGAAAGTGGTCGCTTTTCTGTTCATAGAGTTTCTGCTACTCTTTTCTTCATTCTCCAGTTGTGTTCATAGGTATTCAGAATGGTTTGGTAGCTCTCTGGCTGAACTCCTGGGATCAGATGAACTTTAGGTCTCTTGCTCCTCCGCCATCTTGGAACACCCCAAAACTAAGAAAAATTTTATACAAAGCAAATTTAAGCTGTCACCCACCCTGTCCACCAAGACCTTGCCAAGACACTCTGCCCACACTCAAATACTTGTCTGATATTTGGGTTCTCTGGTGTTCTTCTACCCCATGGTTTGCCCCATCATGTTTGATGTGAGTTTTTCTAACCTCAGTTATAGCAACCATTATGTTCATTGAGTTCTTTGCAATAAAAACTTTTGACCCCAAAATGTCTTCTCCCCCTTTCATAATTAGAATAAAAGCGTGTTTGATTTTTGTTGCATGTTCAATTTTAAGTGTTGCTTCTCTTTCTTTTCATTAGATATGTGACAAAGAATGGCATTACTACGTCATCAATGTGGAATTTCCTGTAGTTACCTTATACATGGATGGAGCAACATATGAACCCTATCTGGTGACCAATGATTGGCCCATTCATCCATCTCACATAGCCATGCAACTTACGGTCGGCGCTTGTTGGCAAGGTAACTCTGCGTCAAGCCCTTCTCCCTGGCCCGTCTGTGTACAGTCCATGAAAGTACTGAGAGAGAGAAGGGAAAAGCAAGTGTTGTGAGAATTAGCCTAGAAAATTTACTACCCCTTACTAATAAAACAGGACCTATAAAAATAAGGATTACTCCAGACACTAATCTTGTGTAATAATAAAGCACTTGACTTGAGACCAGATTTTGATTTTAGATCAACATGAGCAGTTTCATGGTGGCCTCTGAGTTGCTAGTACCTTTTACTATTCTGGACCCTTCTCTGATTTCAAACTGGGCCTGTGTAAAGAAGAGACTGAATGTAGAATCCCGTATCAAAATTGCCATTTGATGCTGTTGAATGCTAATCGGTAGCCAAGGATCTCCCTTTGTCACCACACGAGTTGTCCAAGCTCCCCACACTCTGCTCTGGGAGCTCACAAATCTGTAGGGCTGTAGGGGTGGATTATCTGTAGGCGTAAGGCCGTGGGACACCACCGTCAAGTTCAGCTCAGCTCTGAGCCCCTTCCCCACTCACTAAGGATGGAGGCTCCTTGTTGCCTTTCCACTAGAAGGTCTCTGCTCCCTCCTCAGTTCATCTGCTGCCACCTCCGCTCCAGTCCCCAAACTGGAAGACTAATCTCCTCTTTGGAAGCAGGAAACCCAGCTCTTGGAGCATTCACTTAACCTTTCTGTCTTTCACTCAGATCTGTTGGAATCTTTGTTTTTGTTCCCTTAAAAGCTGGGGTGCTTTGAAATGCCAATGAAAGAACAGAGGGGAGGAAAGATGCTCCCCAAATAAGCAGATTAGTACTCTGAGATGACCCAACCTCAAGGTGACGGATTCTTTGAAAGTTGCGAAGATGTGTGACTTTGACCATTCGCCATGGGGAGCGGAGCGGAGAGGTGGGCTGTGGAATAAGAATGTGCCTTCAGAGAACCAGTTGACCAAAGAGCGAGCTAGGGGACATGTATTTCCCTCTGGATTGAGACAAAGAGTGAGTGCTGGACCGCAGCACGCAAGATAAGACAGAAGGGTGCACACATAGCACAGCCTGGGAGCAATAGGGGTACAAAACTCAGGAAGGAATAAAGCACAGATGAGGCAAGGGAAGAGAATATATATTTTGAGCTGGGGTCACAGACTTGACATCTGACATATGTCATGTGATACTAAAAAGTTCATTGAACATTTGAATAGAACTTGGTAAGAGCTTTATCAGTACTGCGGAATCCCCCAGGAATTCAGAAAAGGCGACTGTTATCTGGCGAGAGTCCATGAAACTAATTAGTGTAGCAAGCCGCTGATTCACAGATTGTACAGGAATCATTCGTCACTGAACACAGCTGGGCCACAGTGCTGGCCCTCTCCTACGGCTCAGTGCCCCAGCCGGACACCACAGCCAGCTTGTGGAGTTTTTGGAACATAGCCTGGATGCCACCCATAAGTTAAGGGGGCCCCGTGATGTCCTCACCATGTACCTCACCATGAGTCTTCCCTTAGAGGCCCTCAGAGACCACATCGGGATCCCTGTCCCCCCAGCCTGCAATGGAAACCTGCCCCCACCTCTACAAGGCCAGTTATAACCACCGCTGCCCAGTTGCATGTCCTCTGGGCAGGGAAACAGTCCCACCAAAATAAAAAGTGCTTTTATAAAGAATTAAGATGACCTCTTTGAATCCGTTACCATAGGCTGTGTTGTGTTGCAGTGACAATCAAGCCCCAGTACTCAGGTACTTAAGATAATTCTCAGTTTATATTCCCCGCGGATCAGTGGGGGCTCTTCTCCGCTTCTTCCTTAGTCTGGGACCCAAGCAGACAGAGCAGCCACATTGCTTCGTACTGAGAAAGAGGGGAAAGAAAGCATGATGAATGGTGCATGAGCCCTTACAGCTTTCACCTACGAGAGACACTAATCATTTTTACTCACATTTTATTGGCCAAAGCAATTCATATGTCCACACCTAACTCCAAGAAGGCAAGGAAGTAAAAATCTATAATGTGTTGGGAAGGAAAACTGGAAATATTTTATGAACAACACTGATGAGCACCATGGTCTGTCCACTCAGTCAACAGATATTTGACTGTCCTTCCCACATAAAAAACACAACCACCCTTCCCTAAATGAGGCAACCCAAAATTCCAGCCGTTACTGGCTCCAGGCACAGTGTGCAGATTCTCTGAGTGGTTCCTGATGGTCTGTCCAGCAGGCTGAGAGGCAGGGGTGGCTATCTCTCGGGACCAGATCAGGACCCACTTGATCTGGAGACCTACACACTAATAGGAAGAAATATTTGCTGCCACCACAACTTGTCATCATCCCCTACACACACACACACACACACACACACACACACACACACACTGCAGCAGTGGAACAGTGGAAGAAGGCAGAATAACCAAAAAACATTTCCACTAAGAGGAAGAATTAGAGAAACACAGCAGTCTTTGGTCACTAGCAATTCTAAAATCCCTCTGGGCAGATGCTTTAAGGGTCCCTACCCTAAGGTGGGGAGTGTTCTCCATTGTCTAGGAGGTGTTTCCTTCTCAATATTGTCCCAGGCCACATGTAAAGACGGTGGCATCGCTCCATAAATAACAGCACTAATATTATATGGATTAGAGTTTTATTTAAAAGCTATTTCACAAAAATGCTTTTCAAACATTAAACCAAAGTGTAGGTTTATTTTAAAAGAATGTAGGAGAAAGTGCCTACGTGGGTGTTCACCACGGAGTATTTCCACCCCCTTCCCAGAGGGATGCTGGAAGGCGGGGTCACATGACTTGCTTTGGCCAATTAAACGTGAGTGGAAGTGCCTGACGTCATTTCCTGGCCGGAACTTTAAGAGCCAGGGTTGGAGGAGGCCCTTTACATACCTGGGTATTTACAGTGCTGTGAGAAAGAGCTAGGAGTCCTGACATGTGGATAAAGAACCAGGGGCTTTCAGGGGGGAAAGCCAAACCTCCCTGACCCCACGTCTTCAAAGCCTGTTTTCTCCTCACTGTGGCTTGTTCCCCCATTGCTAGTTGACCATTCTGTTGATGTCATTATGTGTTTGGGAAAATGCAGAAGCTGATGTGTAAACTCTGCAGGGCCTTTACCTTCTGACACATCTGTCAGCTCTGGAATCAAGAACCCACAGCAGCCCTGCATTCCACTTGCTAAGCCCTTGCTATGTACTCCCTTAAGTGACCTTCCACAGAACAAGGGAAAAGAGTTCAGGCTTTAGAGTCAGAAAACTTTGAATGTGAGTCAAACCCCCATCCTGCCACTTCCTAGCTGTATGCACCCAGCAGAATCTGCAACTTCCCTGAGTAACTACTTTCTCATCTATCAAACCAGGCTAGTACCGCCCTTGTCCTTATAAGGAAGAGGTGATAGGTACATGCAGCATGCTTGGCATGTTTCAGTTGAATAAATATACCCATTGGAGAACATCTGCTGGTCCCCTCCTCCATCCCTTCTCTGCTCCTTGCACCTCAGCCCCACACGGCAGACAGTCTGCAAACGTGGTATGCTCTGGCTTCTGTCACGCAAGCCTTCCCGTGGCTCCTTGCGAGCACGGATGTTTCTCCCCTTCCCCAGGATGAACCCTCCCACATGGACCCTGCTCTCCTGGGTCTACCTGCAGGTCAGAAGGAAGGTCAGTGAGGTGGGAGAATAGGCAGTCAGAAGACGAGTATTGGGACATGGCCCTTGTGGTGTAGGCAGGACCCTGACCATGCAGTCTTTCGAGCCATGGAGATTTGGGTATTTTCCCTGAGAGGAAAGATGATATATTGGTAAATATTCAGCATAGGAGACAATCCTTAAGAAGCTTGAAACTTGGGCTTTATAGGACGGGTAAGAGTTCAGCAGACAATCTTAACAGAGGCGTACCCACGACTCCCTGTCACTGGGAGGTACGGGGACTGGGATGAGAGCAGAAGAGGCTGGGAGGAGGAGTTGTGACCAGTTGTGACCATAAGACGCCAGACTGCCTTGTGAAGGAGCTTGGATTCGCGTCAAGACTTACATCCTCCTTGGAGCCACGCTTTGTCTCGGAAGAACACAGAAGAAAACCTTGCAGTCGGACGCGGTGCTGTGAAATTGACAGCCCACGACGCAGCCCTTATTCGGCATATTCCTAACTTTCTGAAGTCCACTTACATGCATATTATAAGCCCGCTGGGTGAGCTTCTAATTGCCTCTGGGCCTGCAATTGTGGGGAGCTTTTGAGGTGCTTCTGAGGTTGGCAAGGAAACGAGTTCCCATTTGTGAAATTTCCAATTGGGGTTTCACAATGGGGAGAGAAAATAATTTGATAGCAGCTGCCTGTCGGATGCTCCGGGGAACGGGCTTCAGCGCCATGGCTGGGCAGTGCTCCGCAGCCCCAATTAGCCTGCTGTGTCCTGTGAGTGAATTTGAAAGGCAGAGTAATCAGTGGAACTTCATTTTCATTGGTATTTTTTCCAGTAATTAAGAGAAAACAGAGACTTCATTTACACTTAAGAAATGTTGCCAGTACAGCCTCCAGCATGTATCTTAATTGTAGAGAAGGGCTTTTGCAGCGAGGATGGCCCTCGCATCACGGAAGAGTCCTCTTCTCCTCCGTGGCCAATGCACACTGCCTTGCCTTCACCTCTGTGCTCAGAGTCAGCGTTCTCAGGATGTGACCAGACCCTTTCAGGGCTGAGCTCAGTCTGCGCCAACTCAGAAACGGCTGCTTTTAGGCAAATTCAAGGTTCCTTGTCTCTCTCTGGGTCTTGCCATAGGAGAAGATCATTTAAAAGACAAATTAATTTGCTCTTTTCCTTAGATTTCCTACTCACCCATGTCTAACAACAAAAATTCAAGTTCTGCTGATCTATTGTAAAAGTCGCTGTACTCACACCTGCTTCGCCCCTGGACCTCTAAACTGGGCCCATCCACACAGAGACTGGAACCCGGCTGTCCCTGGGAGCAAGTCAGGAAGGCTCTGACTGTGTCACACCAGGGCCTTAGGGAGCTCCCGGGTTTCAGGGAGATGCCCCAGCAAGTGGAATTCCGGGCCGCCTGTCCCCCAACACCACAACCAGAGCATCTCTATTGTGGGTCCTTTCAAGGAAGTGGCTAACCAGGTTTCAGAAACACAACTCTCGGCATGCTGTCAAGAAGCCACCACCTTGCTCCCTCCCCGATCCTCATCTACGCTTTGTGGATCTCATCACAGGCTTCCCTACTTGTCACCCATCCCCAGCAACCACCTCATGCCTACTTCTGCCAGGGTCTCTCCTCCAGGGCTCCAGACCTTGGCCTTCCTAGAACATCCAGCTCTGCCTGCTCCTGACTCTGACGCTATCCTGCTCTCAGAGGAGGAGACCTTCTACCCTAGCTTCTGGTCTTGCTGAGTCCTACCCCTTCCTTAACAAATAAAGCCACAGGAGGTAGAGAAAGGGATGGTTCTAAAAATTAGAACTTCTTGTTAAGGGACAGATAGAGAACTCTCACTGTGGTTTTGGCGAGTAGCCGAGTCAAAGAACAGGAATGGTCAAAGTGGGATAAAAAGGCAGAAATAACCCTGAACGTTGCAATAATCAATAGTATGTCATCTTCCGACAGAGGGGAACTGGAGCCACATGTGGTCCTGAGATCTGGTGCACATTTCCAGGTCGTCCTGTCACCAGACACTCAAATTAGTGCAGGGACTTGGAGTACATGCCTTCACTTAATAAGCTTGGTCTAATTTAGTACAAGTTCTCTTAATAAAGTCTGGGTTGAAATTATTCTACATCCCTAGGGTCTCTGCTGCTCGAGGAAAGAGGCATGTGTTAACATAGTCTGCCTTCGATTCCGATGGGCATTTCCCAGGGAGGCTTTCGGGAAGCTCTGATTCCACAAGGAGGCCACCGTCAAGGTTGGGATACTGCGTCAATTATCCCCATACCATCACGTTGGAGAGTCACAAGGCTCGTTACTTTATTGAAAGCTCTCAAAAGCCCACCAATCAAGCAATCTGTTTGATATTACTTAACCCATGTGTCTCAATCTTGTTTCACTGTGGAACTCACTCTGTGGGCCAGTGTTCTTGGAGCACTCTTGGGGAGATATCTTGTTGGAGTTACTGGTGCAGGTCTCCATCCCTGCTAGGCTATGAGTTTACGGAAGGCAAGGACTATCCGCTCTCCCAGATTCGGCTCTCCTTGCCTCCCCCCGACTCCAGTAGGTCAATAGAGAAGGTCAATAGCTAACGTTTGTTGAATTACATCCCATTTTCGAAGCTGTTTTGACAAAGGTGTGTGGTTTGTGGTGTGACACACGGGGATGACTAACAAGGTGTCTCTTAGTTTTAACTGTATCAAAAAATCAAGAAAAGATTGTTCTAGGCCCTGGAGTTAATTTGACATGAGGGCATATTTAAAGAAGACATGGATGAAGTCTGCTTTAAAATTCATATCTGGAAACACAGTATCACTGAGTCGTAATTCTAACTTTGTGTCTTATTCTGATAAGATGATATTAATTAGAAAATTCGACAAGGATCTTGGAGCAAAAACAGTATTGTTTTTGCTTCTCTGAGAGATACACCAGAGGGGAGGGGGAAAAAAGACCCCTGAAGGGAAAGATAGAGAAAACTCACGTCATGTCATCTCATGTTTGAGTCCCTTGGTTTGGGCTGCGCCTACGACTAGCTGCCATTTTTTCATTCCTACACTGCGCAGCGCTAAATGCATGCCTTCCCCTTTCACAACCCTGTTGCCTGGATAGGAACGGGATCCCCACTTTGCAGATGAGAAAACAGAGAGGAGAGAAGTGCCTTGCTAAGGGCCACACAGAGCCTGGATTTGCACCCAGGTCTCTGCCACCAGAACCCTCCCCTTTAATTGCACTGCTGCACCACCTCAGCTTCTAGAGACAATGTATGGCCAGATGACATTACGTATCCAAGTACGGAAGACCAGAGGATTCTGGAATCTGGAGTCGAATCACTTGAGTAAACTCCTGGGGCATTTTTCCCACAAATTGGACAAGTCAAGCTGAGGCCTAAAGGTAACTACAGGCCCATCGTGGTACAGTGTAGGGAGGGTTGAGTTTGGAGCTAGAAGAAGAGAATTCCAGACCCTCCCTGCTGCTCTGGGTCTTTGAAAAGTGTCTTGCTTCTGTAGTCCTCAGATCTTCATCTGGAGAATGAAGGGGATCTCCTGGATGATATATGAGGGCCCTTCCACCTCCATGAATTCAGGTCCCCAACCCCACAGAGATGGTTTTGGGGGTCATCTATAGTCATACGGTTTGCGGCTTGAAACATGCCATATATGAAACATCTGCTGGAAAGGCTGGAGAGGCGGATACATAGACACGGAAAGGGTTGAGAAAGCCTGCTGAGAACGGTCATGGTCAGCTGCAGCCGCAGATCATTGTCTCCACAAGTCACCTGCAGCCTCCAGCTGCAGCCCCGGGGCTGTGCGGACGGTTTTGAAGCTACAGCTTCGGGGGTCTCTGACACGCTTTGCTTAGTCTTTGCGTTCCATGGGTGTCTCCATCACCGAAATGAGGAAATGCGGGAAAGCAAGATTTCAGACCGTCTCACCATTTGCATTGCTCAAAATTGATACCCAGCCATCCATGAAATTGTGTTCATTGAGGGGCGTCCCCATCAACAAGCCGTGCGTAGAGCAGCATTCGACTCAAGCAAGGGGAAACGCAGCGCCCACTCGGCTCCGTGTGTTCCTCAGCTGAAGCAGCTGCAGGAAGGACAGCGGGAAGGGAAGGAGCGGCAGCGTCCTGCACACACCTCGTGGAGGGAGGAGACGGCACCTTCACGCCGCACGGATCTTCTACTTCCACTTAGAGGGAAGTGGTTCAAAAGTTCTTGAGGTGGGTGGGCCCCAGCTCTCAGGTGAAGGAAAGCTGAGGGGGAATTCGTTCCCAGGGCAAAGTCTGGCTCAGAATAATTGCTGCTGAAGCCCTTCCGTGTCCACAGAACCCAGTGTAATCGGACATTCTCCACCAGTGTTGTGTCAGCCCAGCCAGTCCCCCCCTTCCCAAAGCAGCCCAATTATTACATCATCCGGGGGATCCTCTTTGAACCCTCCCGACCACATCTACTGCGTGGCGTGCGGGTCAAAGCCTGGCAAGCAACCCAGACCTGAGTCTGAATCCGGGCTTCACTAATTCCTGCCTGCGTAGCCATGGGCCAGTTATCGGACTCTGAAAACATCATCTGGAAAAGGAGTTAGAAGTTTAGCATGTAGGAATCTGAATTCGCAAAGAAAAATTATTTTTTCCACACCCATCTTAGTTTCATTTCGGACCCCTCTTCCATCTGAACGGGGAGATTTAAACTTGGCAAGTTGGAAATTGTTCCATTTCCTTGGGTCCAGCTGATTTCAGGGGTATTTATGTGGGCTAGGGTGTTGGGGGGGCCTCCAGGCATCGTCCTGTGCGGGTGTCACCTCTTTGGTCCTGTCACTAATGGTCTTTGGGGCTGGCAGCTCTCTCAGTATTTCCTTGTCTTACTTAGTGGCACAAAAATACCTTCTGTGCTTCTCATGCTCTCTCCGTAAGACCATCTGCCGTCCATCTGCCTGTCTGTCCAGCTGCGACAGGCCAGCATCCCCTCCAGCATCGCGCTCCCCAGCCAAGGCTCAGCCCGGGCGGCCGGCTTCAGGTGCCTCGCTCTGCATCCCTGTGCCTCACCTCTCCCCCGCCTCCCAGCCAGCCCCCCTCTTAGTCGAGGGTGACATTTTCTTGTCTGCGGGAAGCCAGATTTTCTTCTTCTACTTTTCCCCAAATATGGATCCATACCCAGATCTTCCTCACCCTCCTAGGATTTAGACTTCTGGAAACAAAACTGGGGAAGAAACTCAGCTTTAAGGCCCATCTGCTCTTCTTGTCACAACCCTCCCTGTGGCAATGAGCACAAGCCAGATATGTGTCTAAGAGAGGGTAAGATGGGAGAAAGCCTCAGGAAAAATCACAAGAATAGAGGCTAAGGTCTCAAACATACTATCTTGCAACTTAAGTATTAAATAAAATAGCACATGAGAGAACTTGCCATGTTTTAAAGGGCCTCATAGATAATGGCCATTATTTTTCCCGTCTGACCTGTTGGACACGGCACCCGTATCATTTGTTGGAAATCAATCATGCCCTGCCTTAGAACATGTATTGTACTGGCAATTTACTCTTATATTTTTATTTTCCCAGTGTCTATACTTTATTCTCCCAACTAAATATAAGTTCCTAGACAGCGTGGTCTACATCTTAAAATTAACTGAATCTAACAGAAGGCTAGGCTTTCAGCAAACACTTTCAAATGTGTGCAGATCTAGCCTCAGGAACCCAAAATCACAATCGCAAACATGGAGAGAAAGTTCTTTGTGTAAGAAATCAGGTTATTTTTTTTTTCTTAAAATAATACGCGAGCATGTTTATGTCTACATGTTAACAGAGGAGCCACGTGGTTTATGAAGACACCCCAGATATTAAAAAGAAACAGATTTTCAATGTATCTATTATTTTTTAAATCCTGCATCACAGCCACCCCTGAGTGCAAATATACTTCAAATTCTACGCCGGCCTCCTGTTGCAAAGTGCTAATTGAATCAATTTCCTGGAGCCACATCACTAATAAATAGAGTCCATCACAGATCCGGGATTCTTGAATCACAAATACAGAACATGAATGTTTTGCTGAGAGAAGATGGTGTGTACGAAAATGTCTTAGCATCCAAGAGAGTCATGAAGTTTGGTCTTTAGACATGGAGCTGCGAGGAGCCCGTGAGGGGGCTCTCTGTCGGCCTCGCCCCGGCCGGGGCCGGCCAGCACTCCAGGATGCCCCAGCTGGCCCCGCGCGTGGCTGAACGTACGCACACCCAAGTGGCCCGCACTGCACCACTTCCTACTCGTGTGGCCTCGGGCTGCTTGCTTCTCTCTCAGCCCAAGTTCGCTCAGCTGTAACTACAGAATAAGTACCTCCCTCCCAAGAGCTTGTGAAGGTTCAGTAAGATGATGTCTGAGGAGGACTTGGCACCGTGTTGGAGACGTAGTGCATACCCAGTGCTGCGTCTGCTGCTCTGAGGGGACAGGGGCTGGACAAAGCAGGGAAGAGGTGACCATCTAAATGCCCTGGAGAGTGGCAGCTCCGCCATGCGTACCCACGTTCACACCCTTCTTTCCGTAGGTCAACAGAAGTGCCCCTTTGCTAGGGCAGAGCCATGCTAATGGCATTGAGGCGTACTTTACCCATGGGGGCTTTGAGGACCCAGATCAGAAGGCCGGAGATGGGCTCCCCCACACTCTCGAGTCATTGCCACGTCAGGGCGTTCCTCCAAGGCAGATCTGTTTCGAGTTCCCTGCGGACTGAGTACTTCAATAGAACCTTCTCCTTTCACTTCCAAAGTGAAGATGTTTTTGGTGGCAGGAGCAACAGTGTGAGTCAAAATGGCTTAAACTGTAAAGGTGTGATGGGCTCCCACGGCTGAGGATGCGCTGTGGTAGAGCTGCGAGGAGGTCCCCCCGGGCCTCTGCTAGGACCATCCCGGCTCTGCCCTCTGTCGTGCGTCACCTTTGTTGGCCTTGGTCTGCCTAGAAGATGGCTGCAGCAGCTCTAAGCCTTCCTTCTTCACATGATCGTCTCCGGGGAAGAGAGCAAGAGTAGGTTCCAAAATCTTTCTGAAGAAAATGGAAGCCCTTTTCCCAAAGGCTTCCAGTTAATTTCTCCTCTCATCTCATTGGCCTAAATTTGGTCTCATGATTACTCCTGGGCCAGCCTCGTGGCTTAGTGAATGCGGGCGCTGACTGGCTTCCCCTGCAGTCGACACCTGACTCAGTCACGGGAGCGAGGGGAACAGGAAAACCTGTTGAGCTGTGACTAAATAGAATCAATCCCTGGAATTCAAGTCAAGGCCCGCAAACCTCTGGGCTGCCGCTACGGACGGGCAGAGGCGAGATGGGTGTCGGAGAGACTCCACGACGTCCACTACTCTGCTGGCACTAACGCACCACCTCTCAGTTCGGGAAACAGTTACGAGAGGTCTGCCGTGTGCCGGGCAGGGCGCAGCGTGCTGGGACCACACAGCGGCCCTGTGCTGTTGAAAGGAATAAATGAGCCAACTTATGCAAAGTGCCTGGTGCAGCCCTCGGCTCAGTATCATCTTCATTAAAATGAATAATGCATGAGTGCTCCCTGCCATCCAGGAGAGAGACTTAAACAAATACAGTCTAGCAGTGTGCGACAGGTAGCGAGAGTAAGCCGGCGGGTAGCATAAAGATCACACGGGAGCGAGCAGAAGACCCGACCTAAGGAGCTTACAGCCAGCGATTCCGAACCTTGACTTCGCATTTCACGCACCGGAGGAGCTGCGGAAACTCCCCACACCAATTAAGTCACAATCTCTCGGGGTGGGACCCAGCCCCGGAATCAGTTTGACTTTTTAAAGATTCCCCGGACGATTAAAACGCGCAGCCAAGGTCGAGAGCCACAGTAAGAGGCTGCTGAGGACATACAACCCACGCAGGTAAACCGTCCGCCACGCTGGGTCTGAGGGTGTGTGCGAATGAGGCCCATGCTCGAGGCTCAGGGCCAGGAGGACACGGTGGGCCGGGGCTCCGGACAGGGCAGCGCGTGGTAGACAGGGGGCTCGTGAAAGGTCTGTGTGCGCAAGCAGGGGACAGAGGCCGCCGCGGCCTTGAAGGACCATGGGATTCGCCTAATCCAAGCGGCTTGGAGGTGGTATCTCAGCGTGAAAAAGAACAGGTGTGAGCACAGGTGTGCGTGCCGACATAGAGGGTGTATCGGTGTGGCCTCAATCACGGAGGAAAAACCACACTGCGATTTCCACAGATGAATATAGAGAATTATTAACTACAGTAGAGATTTGGAACAACACAGGATCGGCTACGGAGCAGTACAGAGAACTCTCAAGAATACAGGAATGCAGTTATGAGGAGCAGCCAGGACCCCAGGGCTGAGGTAGAGTGACCGGGGAGAGCCTTCCGCCCCCTGCAGCTGAGCACCAGGCTCTGCGGGCACAGAGTGGCTTGTGGAGGGCAGAGAAGCCACTGCGGTGTCACTCGAGTAGAAATGGCCGGAACTTTGCCCTCTGGGGTGGTGTCTCACTGGAACACGCTTCACCTGGGATGCATGGCAGGAGCTGGGTCCTGGGGAGGCTGCAGGACCCTCTGAGAGGGACAGGGGAACGAGGAGCCAAAACCCACAATTGTCCCCCACAAGCCAGCAGAGGCTCGGGGTTTACAAACCTTCCCAGGGAGTTAGCAAAGCTGGAGTTCAGCCCACATCCACCTTTCTCCCATGTCCCGCTACCTCTCTGAGCAGACGGAAGTGCAAGATCGAGGCTAGTCTGCCCGTGTAGGCTGCCCGGACACGGAAGGGGCCTGTGCTCAGCGACGGCGGTGGGGAAGGCCTCCTGGAAGAGGTGAGGATTCAAATGGACCTGCGGGGAGCTCTTACTCTAGAGACCTTGAGAAAACCAGGGAGAAAATGGGAAGAGGGGCCTTGACATGAGCAGCTGCGAACGGTTTCCTGTGCTGAAGGGCAGGCCTGAGCTCAGACAGGACTCAGCTCAGCCCGTAGAGAGAACAGTGGAAAACAAGAAGGCAAAGAGAAGAAAGTCAGAGGTAGAATGGAATCAAGGAAGTCCGTATATGCCAAAGAACTTGAATTTAAGCGGGTACGAAATCAGTTCATTGCAAGAGAGCCAGCGCCCGTGGAGTAGGGCTCCAGGATTCCTCGACTGCCTGCCAACCTCTCTGTGGAATGTAGGGAAGCAAACGCCAGCTTTGGAGTCAGACCGGGAGTGGAGGACCAGCGCCAGCGTTCAGCTGTGCATCCTGGGACAAGTCTCTCAACCTTTCTGAGCCTCAGGGCTCTTCAGGCGTGAGTACGAAGCAAGGATCCCTTCTTCGCAGGCTTGCTCAGATGAAGTCCCTAGCAGACAGCGGGCTCACAGCAGGCCCTCCGTCAGTGACAGCTTCCTTCTCCCTCCCATCTCTACTCTCCAGGGTCCTTTCTGTCTTCACGCCTCTGAAGGCAGCTGTTGGCAATTCAGGAATCGCAGGATTTCTAAGTCAGGCGCAGCTGGGGAGCGCCAAGGTCTTGGCGGCAGATAATGCCCTCTTGCTGAGAGTCTGGCCGCTGAGCTTACGGCCTTGCAGGAAAAGCTCGGGTTGAGGGGACACAGCCCTTGGTCCCCCGGGCTCTAGACCGTGCTGGGAAGTGGTGCTTCAGACCCAGTCTCCACAGGGCAAATGACCGCGCTGCTTTCACTTTCAGGAGGAGAAGTCGCCAAACCGCGGTTTGCTCAGTTCTTCCACGGCAGCCTGGCCAGTCTCACTATCCGCCCCGGCAAAATGGAGAGTCAGAAGGTGATCGCCTGCCTGCAGGCCTGCAAGGAAGGACTGGACATTAGTTCCCTGGAAAGCCTCGGCCAAGGAATAAAGGTAAGGAAGGAGTTGCTTAGGGGGCAGAGGCTGCCCCGCGGCTGCGCACTCGGGAAATGGGGTCTCTGTCGAGTTGCGCAGAGATGGTGCCGCGGCAAAGGTGCTGGCCCGGTGGGGAGGTTCGTGACCGTGACTTCCCTGGGGGACCTCCGCTGTGTCCCGAAATTCCTAGATGGAGCCCTTGCGTATCATCAGCTCACCGCACAGGAGCAGGCGGGTTCGCTATCTACCAGAGGGGAATGGCTCTGTTTCAGCCGTTCCTGCCTTGGTTGGTGGCTTTATTGTTTGTTTGCCAAAGGAACAGAAGCAGCATGCGGGAATATATTTCGAAAATATTTAAAAATAGAATGAAAAGTTTGGCCACGTTAAATATAAATTAGGAAGGAAGGTCAGCCCGGGTGGGCTGGAATTAGAAAGCAGATACGGAGGTCGATGGGTCTCAGGTTGTGAAATTGAAGCACAGATTGGGCTTCGAGCAATCTCTGGCGAAGGGAATGTGAGCAGATTCAGGCAAAATAAAAACACATGATCCGAAAGACTCAAAGCTGCGTTCTGAGAAAAGTGCTCCCGAGGGGCAGGACACACACAGCTCAATGTCCTGGGCAAGCGCCCTGCCCACCTCCTCGCCCCACGGGCAGGGAGAGTTCCAGCCTCACCTAGATCGTAGGAGCTCCTACCAGCAGGGAGCCTCTGGGAACCTGAGCCAAGAGCTGGGTTGTAGGCCCTGCTCAATCCTAATGGACCCCAGTGAGAGCAGGCAGACCACCCTCTGCCTCCTGGAGCACAGGACAGCCCCACGAGCCAACCCCCTTCCCCAGCTATGGAGGTTTCCTTTATGGGCCATTTCCCAAGGATGGTGGGACCAGAGCAGAGGTTGCCCCCCACACCCTCATCTTCTACCAGCCTTCTGCCCTGGGCCTACCTTTCCTGGACAGGGAGTCCCCCCTCCCACAGACAACACCTTTCTTTTCACTGCCAGTGGGGCTGGTGAGGCTCTGACATGGGGAGCCATGGAGGGGCTGGTGACCTGAGCATGTCATGCTTTTCTTTAAGCTGCGGTCACTTCAGCAAACATGACATGGACACCCATGTACTGGTTCTGGGCTGGATGGCGGCGGGGGGGGTTACACAAAGCTGAACATGCCCAGCTTTTTGTCTTCAGGGAAGTCGGTGGCCCAAGCTGGCGTTTGTAATGCCATGTGGTAAGCTGCAATGAGACTGAGCACCGAGGCTCCCCCAAGTGCCAGACTGGGCTCTAAATGCTTTGTGGGTGTTAAATCCTTCAAGCCCAGAACAAGCCTCTGGCAAAGTTAGCACAAATATCCCTGTTTTGCACATGAGGAATTGAGGACATTAAGAGAAAGGAAACTTGTCTAAGATCCCAGAATTGGTAATGAACAGAGCCAGAATTTGAACCCCAGATGGTGCTGCTCCAGAGTTCCAGAACCTGGGGAGCAGCAATGAGGGAAGGCTTCTTGGAGGAGGTGAGGTCTAAGCAGAATGTTTCAGGATGGAGAGGAATCAACCAGGAGAAAGGCAGGGGTAGGGAGCTGGGTAGTCATTCTAGGCAGATCTGAGAGCATGAATGATGGTAGAGGGCTGGGAAGCCCCACCGTGTGCACCAGAACTTCGAGAAGGCCAATGTTACAGTGCCCAAATTGCAGGAGGAAAGGTAGAAAATGCGGTCGGAGAGTTATGCACGGGCTACATCATGGGGCCCTGAAAACTATGTTCAGGCATTGACATGTTTTCTTGTCGGCAACAGGGAGCCACTGAAGAACTCCAGGCAAAGGGCCACGATCTGGGCAGGAGCATAGTTTAGGATGCTCCCTTTGGAGACTGGGTCGGAGGGGGAAGGTGGGAGGAGTGCACAGACAGGGCAGGGCAAGAATGGCTTTCCAGAACATTAAATACACACACGCAGGTGCACTCAGTGGTTAATCCCCTGTCATTGAAGGAAAGCTGCAAGACTGCCTCATATTGGAAAGGATGACTTTCCCCCGGTCTACTTCATGGCACATTTCATATAGGCACCCTCACATGTAGAACCTGGGGTCTGATCCTTGACCGGCTGTTTGAGTTGTTTCCTTGGCATTTTTGTCAGCCCAGTGGTGCAGAAATCTGTCCTCCAACCCTCTCCTGTCTGTCTGATTCCGGGTTTGTGCCCTGCCCCTCAGTGGATCTGCTCTGCAGCGTCCCATGAGACCCGTTTCAGGATTCAAGCACGACAGGACAAATAAAGCAAAGATACTGGACTGCAAAGCCACACAGTCTCAGAATGAGAAATTAAGAGGCATGCCATCTCTGCAGAGCAGCCAGGGCCTGTGAAAAGAGGGGATTGTGAACTG
Organism: Ursus maritimus; assembly: GCF_017311325.1. NCBI lineage: Eukaryota > Metazoa > Chordata > Mammalia > Carnivora > Ursidae > Ursus > Ursus maritimus. Next base: position 22,503,178 of record NW_024424453.1, on the reverse strand, counting down.
AGTGACTCACAAAGCCACAGGGGGTGCCACGGCTCTTCCGCCTTTTCCGGATGCCACTTGTTGATAACCAGTCAGCGCAGAGGATCCTTCTCCATCCTTAGGGCACAGCTGGCAAGAACTAGAGCACTGCGGGGGCGGTTAATGATAAGACACACAATTCATGGTGTCTCTACTGGGGGCATTCTAAGTTCATTATCTCTACTCCTCACAACAGATTCGATGTTATGGCCCCATTTCAGAAATAAGGAGACTGGGGCTCAGGGACTTGCCCAAAATAAGTCTGTGCTCTTTCCTCCACACCAGCAACTTAGATTAGAAGGCATTCTTGAAACGATTCAAACTTCCTTCTTTCTTGCCCTTCCTCCATTTATTCCTCATTTCATTTCTGAATAATGACTGTTTGTCTCTTTCCTGGTTCCTGGCCTCCTCCCTCCTCCCTGGCGAGTCAAAGGAAAGCGAGGGCCTCCTGTAATTAACACAACTTCCCGTCTGTTCGAAGGGCCCAGCACAGCCTCTTCTTTTCACTTGCTTTCCCCTGGATCATGCCTATTTCTGAATATTTGTCCCACGTGTCTGGAGTCCTTGAACGGTTGGGGTGGTTACTGTCTCATACCCCTACAAGACACTGTGACACTGTGGAATACCCCCTTCCCGAAGAATCCCCTGTTCTGATTTTCAGAGTGCCGTGCCTGCCAGTTAGTCACGTCCACAGTGTGGAGGAGTGGGAAAGTGTAAGACCTTTGGGACAAGGCATTCCTAGGTTCAAACCATAGAACAAATACTAGCTGGGTGAACTTGGGCAAAGTAATTTAATTCTTTAAGCCCCAGTTCCCTCATGTATAAAGTATTTCGTGTTGTGGGAATTGGATTTGATGTATATTATATCTATATATATATTTAGATATGTATTAGATATATATTAGATATATAGAGATATAGAAAAGATATATAGATCAATGAGATGATAGATACAGATAGAGATACATAGATACTGATCTCTCTTAGCAAACCTAATAAATAGGTTCTCAACAGATCGCAGTCCCTTCTCCAGCGGGCTGGCCTTGCATTTGGCATTGCCGCTGTGCCAGCTTCTTTCGAAAGCTAAACCTGGGCAGCAGTTATGGCAGAGGAGCCTTGAATGTGGCAAGTCTTCATCTGGCCCAACCCAGAGGGGCTGGCAGGTGTCCAAGAGAAGGGTAAGGTACCTGGAGTGCCACAGCCAGCTTTCCCTTGAGGAACAGGCCTGGGCTTTGGAAAAGGATTTCACTGATGTCCCAGCCTGCTAGGTAGGTACCTGGCAACACTGGCTGACCCTCTGGGAGAACTGACTATTCCCAAAGGCCTTCTGTCTAGCAGCTTCTTAGCGCAAAGAAAGGAATCCCTGTGGCCATAGCACAGCTTTCCAAAAGACAATGAGTGCATCACCCTTTGCTGGGTTCCCAGGAAGCCACCTCCTGTCCCTGTGATAATGCTAATTCCATTCTGTGTTCTACACACTTACGCTGAGTCATGACACAGGGCTGGGAACACTGCAATTTTAAAAAACGAAACAAAAAAACCTACTTTGGTGGAAGGTCTTATTGATCCTGCACGAACTGTATTGATGGCTAGGCCAGTACCCACCTTCACGCCCTGTGGCAGCCCTCAGGATGCGCGGGCAGCCAGACCAGGGTATTAACTGGAGATGGAAAACCTCGCCTAGCTGTCCTCTCATTAGGTGGCTGCGGTGGGAACGCACCCCCTGCTGATTGCCTCAGTATGCTGCTGATTCAGCCTTCTGGAAGAACGGTCTGATTTAAGTTTATTTAAGTAATCTCTATACCTGGGGCACCTGGGTGGCTCAGTCAGTTAAGCATCTGCCTTTGGCACAGGTCATGACCCCAGGGTCCTGGGATTGAGGCCCGCATGGGGCTCCCTGCTCAGCGGGGAGCCTGTTTCTCCTTCTGCCTCAGCCTGCCATTCCCCTTCCTTGTGTTCTCTCCCCTGCCCCTGTCAAATAAATAAATAAATCTTTAAAAAAAACAAAAAAACCTCTACACCCAACATAGGACTCAAACTCACAAGTCCCAGATCAAGAGTCGCATGCTCTTCCAACTGAGCCAGCCAGGCGGCCCATGGGTTTCCTGTTTAGCCCTTATGTGAACTTTGGATCAGCCTCCCCTGCAGGGCTCATCGTTTTGTCCCCTGTTTCTCATGTGCTAGACCCTGTGGTGACCCTGAGGAGAAGTCAATAGACCCTGCCCTCCAGGCGCTCCCAGTTGCCTGGGGGAGGCAGGCAGACAGACAGCACCGAGACTCTCCTGTAGCAGGGATGGTGCAGGGCGGGGCTGTGGGAAGGTAGGGAGGCAGACTGTGTGGGAACATAAGTGGTATTTTAGAAGAATGAAGGTGAATCTGTTCAAATCCGAAAGGGATGATTTGTGCAACACTCAGCACAGGGCAGCTCTATGGTTGAGCACACGCAGCGAGTGAGTCCTCCACAGCAAGGGAGAAGCCACCTCAGGGGATGACTGTGGCATCACCTGCCCGTATATCCGGGAACTCCCACACCCAACAGAGGGATTGGTGCCTGTGACCGGCCCTCCCAGCCCAGAGAGACCCTGCGCAGGGCATGGGGGCAGAAGGGAAGTGGGTCATAGGGAAAGATCAGCAGTGAAGGCAGCGGTACCTGTGTGGGCAAAGACTCCGTGCAGAAATAATTACAGTGTTAAGAATTGTAATAAAAGCTGTCTGGGACTGAGCACTCTTTAAGCACTAGATTCATTATACACATTATCTCATTTAAGCCCCCAGACAGGTAGATATTAATATCCCCGTTATCTTAAATGAGGAAATAAAGTCCAGAAAGGGGACGTAAATTATCCGAAGTTGTATTCTGTAGGCTGTACTGGAACTGGGGCACTGCAGTCCACGCAGCCCATGATCTTTCAAAGATGCCACATAGCCTTGGGTGAGAATCCTGCCTGGGAAGGGCTCAGTTTTTCCACATGGGCTAAAACACTGCAGTAACAAAAGACTCCAAAATCGCTATGGTTTAATGCTTAAAAGTTTATTATTCTCTTCCATCAAGCCCGGGAGGTGGAGTGGGGTTTCTGCCTAGAACAGCCACCAAAGCGGAGGAAGAAAAAGGCTGCAGCATCCCGCAGGACCCTTCAGGGCCTCAGCCCGGGAGCCCCGCCTCACTTCCTCCTTCGCCTCATTGGCCAGCAGCAGTCACGTGGCCCGCCCACACGGCAGACGGCTGAGGACAAGCGCAGCCTCCGGATGCTGAGCGTGCCGAGAGCAGGGCTTAGTGAGCGTGGATAATGACTCCCACAGAGCCTTCACTGGAAAGACCGTGGAGGAAAAAGTCTTTCTGGGGAGTAACCCGGGGATGACACTGAGCAAAATGTGGGCCAAGGGGGAACATTTACTCATTCATCTAATAGGATTACAGGGCACTAGGGCTAGGTTCTGGGATTCAGGGGTAAGTGTTGGAGCCCCTGTCCTCAGTGTGCTCACGGTCACCGTACTATAATCATTGTGCTACCGTTTCATAAGCGCTATAGAAGCCCAGGGGGGCCTAAGTGAGGGAAGCTGGGGTGGCCTCAAGGAGGACGGTAAACAAATAACATAGTAGTGAAACAAGTGATAGCCGAAGGAGGCAAAGACTAAGCTCTCGGTTGGCTAGGGACCCATTACCGGGAACTTACGTGGGTCGGTATCATCAGTAGTGCTCATGGGATACCAACCTCCTTTTAGAGTCCAGGCATCGAACAGGGAACTCAAAAAGACAACCAGGTAAGGTCAGGGAAAGTTAATACAGATGGATTTTTCCTTAACCTCATAAGAACTTACTCAGTCTCCTTCATGGCAAGAGAAATGTAAATTAAAACTACACTAAGGTAGAATTTATCACCTGTCTGACTGGCAAAAATCCCAAATGACAGCATATTCTGTTGAGGTTTTGAGAAAAGAGGCATCCCCATACCCTGGGAGAGGGAGTGTATATTGATAGAATTCCTGGCAACGGGGAATTGGGCAACATTTGTCAAAATTTAAAGTGCATATACTCTTGGACCTAACAATTTCACATGGGAGGATTTATCCAATAGATATATATTTGCCCACATAAGAATTGTGTACAAGATTATTCACTGTGGCATTATTAGTAAAAGATTGGAAATAATCCAAATGTCCATAAGAAACTGGTTAAATAAATTATAATTTATGTATACAGTAGAATATTATGCAGCTATAAAAAAGAGGAAGCTTATGCTGTACTAATATAGAACAGTCTCCAAGATACGCGTTAAGTAAAAAAAATTAAGGTTCAATAAAGTATGTAAAAAGCTACCATTGGTGGAAGAAAGGAGAAGAAAAGAAATCTATATTCCTAAGAATGCTGAAGTACAACTTTCAGGGTAGGCTAGGTGGCGCTACAGTACCAAGTGACTAAAACATTTCAGCGGCTTACACAACTTCTCTTTATCGTTCACACCCAGTGTCCATTATACATTAGCTTCGGCTGTGATCCACATACCAGCCCCACTGTGAGACCCAGGCTGATGGCCCAGGCCCTAAGGGAACCTGGCAGGTTTAATGCAGAGGGAAAGGGACATGGCAAACCGGGAGCTGGCTATGAAATCTTCCACATGAGTGTGAACCAAATAATACTTCTGCCCACACTTCATTGGCTGAGCAAGTCACAGGAGCACTACTGAGTACAACAGGGCAAAAACTGTGTATCTTGCAGGGAAGCGTTCCCTACGTCACATAGTCAAGTCTATGGACTATAGGACAGGCATGTATAAGCCCCCAGTGGGAAGGGAACAACTAATAATGAACAATAACACAATCTGGCACTAAGAAATATAACAGTGACTAGTGGGATGGACACTTTCACTTAGTACACATGTATATTTGAATTATGTGAATATATTATCCAAAAAAATGTTGCCAAGTAGCTACATAAAAATGTATCAAGATCAGGGGAGACTGGCTTGCTCAGTTGAAAGAGCACACGATTCTGGACTCAGTTGGGGCTGGGAGTTCGAGTCCCACGTTGAGTATAGAGATTACTTAAAAATAAGTAAAAATATATCCAGATCTCCTTTTCCTATGACATGAACTTTGGACACATCATCTGAATGCTGATAAGCTCCTGACATCTCATGATAATAAACCCTGCTCGGAAGCATGCGAAGATCAGCAAGCGGGCCCGTACCATGGCAGTTCTCCATGCTCGATGCCAGGAAGATAACTGCCGGGGCTCTGCAGGGAGAAGCGGGAGTCTGTATCTGGTTTATCTGGTTTATCTGGTTTGAGGACTCAAGTGACAGGGTGGGGGAGCATCGTAGCCCCCGGACCTTCACCAAGTGTGGGATGCCGGGGACTCTGAGCGGGATGAACAGATAGTAGAGCTGGGCTGGCTGCAGGAGTGCACACAGCAAGTGAGCAGAACTCCTGGGAAAGCAGAGCAGAGCGCGGGGGAAGCAAGCCCAGGAACGAGATCTAAGAGAGAAGGAGAGCCATTAACTGAAAATGAGCTTTCAGCTTGGAAGCTAAGAAGGCGACATGGATCAGGAAGGGGAGCACAGGGGGAACTGAGGAGCAGTTCAAGGCCGCAGCCCAGACCAGCGAAAGGAGCCGAAGCCCCCACATTTCTAGGCAGCCAGCTGTCCGAGGGCTGAAAGGCTGCTCAGGACCCCACAGCAGCATAGAGCGGGGGCCACCCCGCCACGGGCTAGACTGCAAGAGCCCTATGACAGGGATTCAGAATTCAGTTTCTAACCCCTGGGGATCTCACAGGGAGGCCTGGAAGCCCCCCAGGGGTAGCAGGAATTGTTTGAGGGTTAAAACAGTCGTCTGTGCGCATGGCTGCTGGACTTGCAGGTGCTCCGGAGACACTGGGCCTTCGTGGCCTGTCCATGGAGATGGTGGGCTCCGTTGTTGATCACTGTCCCCCATGACACCCCCTCTCCTCCTCCAGTACCACTTCAACCCCTCGCAGTCCGTGCTGGTGATGGAAGGTGACGACATCGGGAACGTCAATCGCGCCCTCCAGAAGGTGTCCTACATCAACTCCAGGCAGTTCCCGACGGCGGGCGTGCGGCGCCTGAGAGTCTCTTCCAAAGTCCAGTGAGTAGACAGGCGCTGGTCAGCCAGGGGCCCAGCTGAGATGGCAGGATGGCCCCTGGGAAATGTTCCCTGGCAAAACAGAATTCATCTTTCTTCAGCTATTTGCGGTTTCTCTGCTGTCCCTTTGTGGACGCCCCGATGGATCTGTGTTTGCTTCTTGTTTTCTTCTTAAGAAAATGTTCTGTCGCTTTGCCACCACAAATCCAGCTCTCTCTATTTAATTCAGAATCTGAGGTAGTACTGCTTCCTGTAAATTCTCAGAAAACTCGGTTTTAAGTGGTCTGATTTAAGGTTACAGTAGCTGGTACATAGTAGGTACTTGACAAATGCTTATTAAATTGGATTAAATCAACCAAGCCAGCTTTGTAGAGCAACTAAATACCACAAGTCTGTGAGAGAGAGAGGGTACCGTTCTTGTCCCCAGGGATCAGAGTTCAGAAAAGGAGATGAGACCATTTATTAGTGAAGCCTGTGGGTAACTCCTTTCTTGGTCTGTCGAGTTATTTCTCAGCCAGAGCAACTGCCTGGTAGGGCAGCAAGGATGGGACCCCAGAAAAACTCCTGGGAGGCAGAAGGGGACTCACCTCATCCCTGGAGCCAGGAGAAGAACTCAGAAAGACAGGAGCAAGGCTGGGAAAGACGGGTCTGCTGACTGCCACGTTACTGGGGCCAGCGACAGGTGCCAGGCTAACCCGCACAGGCGGCGATCAGATTCAGTAGTTCTAGCGACAGAGGAGGTGCTGCCCCCTTCACACTAAGGGCCACCCCTGGAGCCTGTGATGGGGGGCAAGCACCTCCAGCTCAGCTCCACACTGCAGCCAAAGAGAGGGGGCAGCGTGCCCTCTGGGATTGGTGCAGCAAAGGCCAGACAAAACCAGGGGCAGGAGCACCACTGCTCCACATCCCGCCCACCCCGAGAAGAGGGAGTGGCTCAGCATGGTGCCCACGCAGACTGCGCTTCCATCAGGAACTTTCCCAAGGGATACAAGTCGATGGCCGCCACCAGCTGGAGTCCACCCAGCATTCCCAGAGCGGCCATCTGGGCCCCGGGGCTCTCGTAGCCTACGTCTTTGGCCTAGATGAGCAGAGAGTGCCAGCGACTCGCATGCCTGATGGAATCTGATGAGGGTGTCAGATCTGCCAACATTTACTGAACTCCAACCATAATGCAGACTCTGGGGTTGGCTTCTTTTCCATACATTATCACACTTAATCCTTGCTACTATGAGGTAATTAATTATTGTCATCCCCACTATGTAGATGGAGAAACTGAGGCTCCCGGGAGTCACACCTTGCCCAGGGTCACCCAGCCCCGTTGTGGCAGAGCCAGGCCATGGACCTTGTCTAACTTCCCAGGCCTTGCTCGTGCGGTCACAGCATTCTGCCTTCCAGGTATTTCTGTGGCAGTGTATCAGGAGAAAGCGTGCTCAGTAGCACCCTTGCAACAGGGGCCCTGTTGGGAGCTCCTCGTAGAGAGACAACATACACAAGTGCAGGACAGTTCAGCCCTGGGGTCTCAGCAAGATGCCTGTACCCAACCCATTAAACTGCAATTTGCTCACCAAATCCTAGCGCACATAGCGAGCAGTGGCTAATTAACGTTACCACTGATTACTTTGCTAGAGGATAATGAAAGCTTTAACAGTTACTTGTTGCTGGCACAGAAGATTCCCATTTCTCCCAGAAGCCAATCTTCTTAAGTCCCTAGATTGCCATTAGTTTTGACTATCATGTGGCTTTCGATCTGAATGTCTGTTGACATCCTCCGAGACTCCGAGACTCCGAGGCATTCCGGAGACCTCAGCAAGGGCTAGAGGTGGGGTGTGTCTCCTTGTCCCCGGCCACGTGGTAGATGCGTTCATGGCTCGCTCCTCCGGGCCGTGACCACAGCTGTTTTCCCAGGTGCTTCGGAGAAGATGTGTGCATCAGCGTGCCCGACGTGGACGCCTATGTGATGGTGCTGCAGGCCATCGAGCCCCAGATCAGCCTCCGGGGCACGGACCGCCTCTGGAGACCCGCAGCCCAGTTTGAAAGTGCCCGAGGGGTGACCCTCTTCCCCGACCTCAAGATCGTGAGCACCTTCGCCAGAGCCGAGCCCCCGGGTGACCTGAGGACCACAGGTACAGATGCATACTGGGTTGTGGGGCGCGAGCCTTCGGTTCTCACCGCCACGCCAAGTCCCACTTCAGAACAAAAGCACTGTTCACCACGGTAGGGAATTTCTGATCGCAAAGCAACAAACCTGCGAACAACACAGATAACAGGGAAATGAACCATTTGGTAAATAATTGGCCCACCCCTGTATGTGATAGGATGTTGGAGGGAGGGCATTTATGCCAAATGGTAAATGAAAGAAAGCAAGATGCAAATTACAGAGTACCTACAACACACACAGAAAAACGCCAAGAGGGGCGCCTGGGTGGCACAGCGGTTAAGCGTCTGCCTTCGGCTCAGGGCGTGATCCCGGCGTTCCGGGATTGAGCCCCACATCAGGCTCCTCTGCTATGAGCCTGCTTCTTCCTCTCCCACTCCCCCTGCTTGTGTTCCCTCTCTCGCTGGCTGTCTCTCTCTCTGTCAAATAAATAAATAAAATCTTAAAAAAAAAAAAAAAACGCCAAGAAAACACACCTGACGCAAGAGTGTCATTCTCTGAGACACCCAAGAGGCAGTTTATCTCTGCTCCCCTTCGCTTGGCTGCAAATGCAAATTGTTCAGTACTGAGCATGTATTATGTTGATAATCAGAAGAAAAGCTAAAGAGGCAAAAAAAAATCTAGCTGCACCTTAACAGACCCCCAGTGAGTGGGGTCTGATCCAGCAGCATGGGTCTGGGCTCTCAGGAAGCTCTCTGGCACGGCCGTTATGGGGGCGCTACCGGCGGGGGGGGTGGAGTAGTTGGAATGATCTGCCGGGAGAAACTGTTGCGCGCGGAAAGCTACGGTGCACTCAGCTGGCGGGAGTGCGGGTGACAGGAAGGAAGGGTAAAGAAGGAAGGGAAACGCAGGGGCCAGATCTACAAGGGAAATGCCCGTTTAACAGTCCTCTGTGGCCTCCGCCGGGAGCGGACTTCCAGCTCTCCCTCCCTGCCTCCAAAAGCAGCTGCTAATGCTGTGCCCGCCCCAGCGGGCCTGAGTCCCCGAGGGCCGCTCCTCTAACAGGCCTAATGACTCACTCCCTAACCACGCTGGTCCCTAGCGAATGGGGTGCCTCCAGTGCAGCCCTTCTCAGCTCGTGACAATAGAGGCGTCTTCCAGATGGCCCTGCCAGGACAGGGCCGTTGCCCAGTGACACTCCCAGGTGCATGAGGGCCTCTGAGCTTTCCCTGCCCCTCACTGGGAGCTACAGTCAGATGGGAAAAGGAAGGGCCTCTGACCACCGTGGTTGCGGGCTGTAACTGAGAGCGCGGACGTGCTGGGCCTGCCACTGGCTGACAGGCAATGCCAAGGAAGGGCAACTTCCTGGGGCTCTAACTCACCTTCTGTTATGAGAGGTGTGGGCAGAGCACGTAGCCACATGTCTGAGAGCTGTTATCGGCACTTTTAAAGTCTTACTCTTATTGTTGTTAGAATAATCATTATTATGGACGCCTTAAGTAAGCAGGTTTATGGCATTTGCCAGCAGGCCTCCGTGACCCGCCCCAGGAGCATCTTCTGCCCCCACGGACCTCCTCCACTTTGTGCTGTTTCGGAACCAAAGACAGGCGTGTACACCCCTCTGCCTCACACGTCCGTGTTCTCACCTTTGCTCGTGCCCTACCCTCTGCCTGGCTGGTCCCTGACCCTCCCCATCCCTGTTACTGCTGACAAACATCTCCCCCACAAGCACCCTGCCCCCCTCGACTGGGCTAGCTCTCCTGCTCTGTAAGCCCCCCATGACTGATGCGTCCCTGCAGCCCCCCACGTTTGCTAGCCCTCAGTGGCAATTATTGGTTAATTAAGCCAGACCAGGGGCTCCATGAGGGCTCAACCATAGCCGATTCGCCTCTAAATGCCCGAGCCCGGCACAGTCCCTTCGGCACAGTGGGAATCAAGAGAAGTACAGATGGAAGATAGAACCTATAATGTATCCACAGAAGAACAAAGAGAAAATGCTCAACAATTATACCATGCCCCCTGCCTAGTGTGACCAATCAGCCGGCCACGTGGGGAGGTAGGAGTAAGGATGACCCAAACCGGCTTGCTAAGAAGCAGGCAGAAAACTCCAGAAACACGCAAAGGCCATTTGAAATACAGATACACATACGCTATTGCTAATGATAGGCCTTCAGGGTATATTAATGTGATTTTAGATTTTGCTGGTGAAACATGAAGCCATTGAGATTGACAAGCATCTAAAAATTAAGCATGTGAAATTATTTATAATAATGTATATCTGGTGAGAACAAAAATATTTTTGGTATCACGAAAAAATTAAAACAGAAAATAATTATTTAAAAATAATTCCTCTTTAGTAAATCCTTTTTAATTTCTATTTTCATAAATGTTTTATAGTATACAAAATATATTAGCCCACTTTATAAATAAATAACTATACATATTTAAATGATCTCAGTTCAGAACTTTTTCCCAAAAAGCCTGCAAGATCAAAAGCATTTGAAGACTACTAGCCGTTCTGAATTTATAAACTGTGGAATCAGAAAGTCACGGCTTCTGTCCCAGCTCTTCCCTAATATCTGTGTAAGCCTGGGCAATCTAGCCTACCGCCTGGACCTTCCACTTCACCATTGGTGAAATGGGGCTACATACTAATAGCACCCCACTTAACAGCTCTCTGTTAGGATTGTTTGCACAGCGCCTGGCCCATAGCAAGCACTCCATGAATACCGATCACTTTTATGTTTTAAAATCTAGTATAGTTACCATGCAGTGTTATGTTAGTTTCAGATGCGCAATATCATGATTCAGCGATTCTGTACAGCATCCAGTGCTCATCACTACACACGCGCTCCTTAATCCCCATCACCCATTTCACATCCCCACCCAGCTCCCCGCTGATACCCATCGGTTTGTTCTCTAGAGTTAAGGCTCTGTTTTTTTGGTTTGTCTCTCTTCTTTGTTCATTTGTTTCTTAAGTTCCACATATAAGTGAAATCATATGGTATTTGTCTTTCTCTTACTGCATTTCAGGATCCATCCATGTTGTTGCAAATGACTTCATTCTTTTTTATGGCTGAATAATATTCCACTGTGTATGTATGTATACACACACACACACACACACCCCACCTCACCCCACCCCACCTCTTCTTTGTCCATTCATCTATCAATGGACACTTGGACTGCTTCCATAATTTGACTGTTGTAAATAATAACGGGGGGTTATTGGGCTGCTATAAAAGTAGGAGTGCATAGGTCTTTGCAAATTAGTGTTTATGCATTCTTTGGGTAAATATCCAGTAGGGGAATTAATTACTGGATCATATGGTAATTCTGTTTTTAATTTTTTGAGGAGACTCTATACTGTTTTCCAGAGAGGCTGTAGCAGTTTGCTTTCCCACCAACAGTTCCTTCTTCTCCACATTCTCATCACTTGTTGTTTCTTGTGGTTTTTTTATTTTAGCTATTCTGACAGGTGTAAGGTGATGTCTCATTGTGGTTTTGATTTCCATGTCCCCGATGATGAGTGATAGCATCTTTTCATGTGTCTGTCAGCCATCTGTATGCCTTCTTTGAAAAATACCTGTTCATGCCCTCTGACCTTTTTTAATTGTATTATTTGTTTTGGGGGTATTTAGTTGTATAAGTTCTTTATGTATTTTGGATACTAATCTTTAATCAGTATGTCATATACAAATATCTTCTCTCAGTAGGTTATTTTTAGTTGATTGTTGCCTCCTTAGCTGTGCAAAAGCTTTTTATTTTGATGTCATCCCAATGATTTATTTTTGCTTTTGCTTCCCTCGCGTCAGGAGACACATCTAGAAAAATGTTGCTATGGCTGATGTCAGAGAAATTTCTGCATGTGCTGTCTTCTGGGATTTTTATGGTTTCTGGTCTCTCAGTTAGGTCTTTAATCCATGTTGAGTTTATTTTTGTGTGTGGTGTAAGCAGGCAGCCCAGTGTCATTCTTTTACATGCAGCCAACCAGTTTTCCCAACATTTGTTGAAGAGACTGTCGTTTTCCCATTGTACAGTCTTGTCTCCTTTGTTGTAGATTAACTGACTTATAAGCATTGATTCATTTCTGGGCTCTCTGTTCTATTGATCTATGTGTCTGTTTTTGTGCCAGTACCATACCGTTTTGATTGCCACAGCTCTGTAGAGTATCTTGAAATCTGGGATTGTGATGCCTCCAGTTTTTGTTTTTTTTTTTTTTTAAGATTTTATTTATTTATTTGACAGAGAGAGACAGCCAGCGAGAGAGGGAACACAAGCAGGGGGAGTGGGAGAGGAAGAAGCAGGCTCACAGCGGAGGAGCCTGATGTGGGGCTCGATCCCAGAATGCCGGGATCACACCCTGAGCTGAAGGCAGACGCTTAACGACTGTGCCACCCAGGCGCCCCTGATGCCTCCAGTTTTATTCTCCTTTTTCCAGATTGCTTTGGCTATTCGGCGTCTTCTTTGATTCCATACAAATTTTAGGATTGCGGTTACAGTTCTGTGGAAAATGCTGTCAGTGTTTTGATAGGGACTGCATTAAATCTGTAGATTGCTTTGGGTAGTATGGACATTTTAACAATATTTGTTCTTCTAATCCATGAGCATGGAATGTCTTCCCCTTTGTGTCATCTTCAGTTTCTTTTATCAATGTTTTATAGTTCACAAGAGTACAGGTCTTTTGCCTCCTTGGTTAAGTTTATTCCTAGGTATTTTATTGTTTTTGATGCAATTGTAAATAGGATTGTTTTCTTTTTTTAAAGATTTTATTTATTTGAGAGTGCAAACGAGAAAGAGAGAGGGAGAAAGAAAGAGCATACATGGGTGGTAGGGGGAGAGGGGCACGGGGAGAGGGATAAGCAGATGCCCCACTGAGCGGGGAGCCTGATGCAGGGCTCAATCTCAGGACCCTGGGATCATGACCTGAGCTGAAGGCAGATGCTTAACCAACTAAGCCACCGAGGCATCCCAAATGAGACTGTTTTCTTAATTTCTTTTTCTTTTTTTTTTGCTGTTTTGTTATTAATGTATAGAAATGCAACAGATTTCTGTATATTGATTTTGTATCCTGCAACCATACTGAATTCATCTATCAGTTCTAGTAGTTTTTTGGTGGGGTCCATAGGATTTTTAGACATAGTATCATGTCATCTGCAAATAGTCAAGTTTTACTTCTTCCTTACCAACTTGGATGACTTTTATTTCTTTTTGTTGACTAATTGCTGTGGCTAGGACTTCCAGTACTATGTTGAATAAAAGTGGTAAGAATGGATAGTCTTGTCTTGTTCCCAATCCTAGGGAAAAGCTCTCAGTTTTTCACCAATGAGTATGATATATCTGTGCGTTTTTCCTATATGGCCTTTATTATGTTGAGGTATGTTCCCTCTAACCCTACTTTCTTGAGGGTTTTTATCATGAATGTTGTACTTTGTCAAATGTTTTTTCTGCATCTGTTGAAATGATCATGTGGTTTTCCTCCTTTTCTCTTGTTGATGGGATGTGTCACATTGATTAATTCGCGAGTATTGAACCACGCTTGCATCCCAGGAATAAATCCACTTGGCCATGGTGACTGATTTCTTAAATGTATTGTTGGATTCGGTTTGTTAATATTTTGTGGAGGAGTTTTGCATCTATGCTCCTCAAGGATATTGGCCTATAGTTGTTGTTGTTGTTTTGATAGTGTCTTTATCTGGTTTTGTTGTCAAGGTGATGCCGACCTCATAGAATGAATTTGGATGCTTCCTTCTTCAATATATTTTTTTTTGGAATAGTTTGAGAAGAATAGGTATTAACTCTTCTTTATTTTTTTTTAATGTATCATTATTTTATTCACTACTAAGAAAAAAAAAATGCTGCCAATCCAATTACAATTGTTAGACTGTTAGATACCTCCTAGTTTCAGAGATGTTGAAAGGTGGGAAAATGTGCACCTGAAAATTACAAACATAACATACAGTAAATCTACATAGTAATTTTCTATCATATTTCTTTGTATTTTTAAAATTGCATCATAAAATTTCAAACATATTCCTGGATACAAATGACACTCTTTCTGGATACAATGATATGAACCTCGTTCCTCTTCTCAGTTTTTTCTCTCTGATGTAGGGGATAATTGCTCCTCTGTCATCAGCAGCCTCACCAAATCCCAAAATGGCTTCACCTGAATACTCTGCCTCAGGAGAAACATGACAATAAAGTAATCAAAACTGTCCCAGGTGCACAGGGTCAAGCCCTAAATTTCTGTCATAAATGGTGATTAGTGTCAATGCTGTACACATATGAAGGGACCTAATTTTTATCTGAGGTCTTCCATCATTTAAAAGGAAGATTAAAAAGTCAATAAGTCCTAAAAGGAGATTAAAATATATGCACTGGTTGGTATTAAGAATTCACTTTATGTGCAAAAACATTAATATTGTTTTATCCAAACAGTAGATCTTTATAAAAAAGTGAGAAATCTAGTTTTAAAAATTGTTGTAATCCAAATAATTCAAATATTAAAAGAAGTGACAACACATGCTTTTTTATGTCAATTATATGAGATCTGCTGAAATAAATGCAGATTTTTAAATTTGAATAGGATACCTAAATCACATTAGAATGTAAATGATCAAGATGACTGCATATTTTATTATAAATCCTATATTCTTTTTTTTTCTTTTTTTTTAATGATTTTTTATTATATTATGTTAGTCACCATACAGTACATCCCCGGTTTCCGATGTAAGGCTCGATGATTCATTAGTTGTGTATAACACCCAGTGCACCATGCAATACGTGCCCTCCTTACTACCCATCACCAGCCTATCCCATTCCCCCAACCCCCTCCCCTCTGAAGCCCTCAGTTTGTTTTCCAGAGTCCATAGTCTCTCATGCTTCATTCCCCCTTCTGATTACCCCCCCTTTCTTTATCCCTTTCTTCCCCTACTGATCTTCCTAGTTCTTATGTTCCATAGATGAGAGAAATCATATGATAGTTGTCTTTCTCTGCTTGACTTATTTCACTTAGCATTATCTCCTCCAGTGCCGTCCATGTTGCAGCAAATGTTAAGAAGTCGTTCTTTCTGATAGCTGAGTAATATTCCATTGTATATATGGACCACAGCTCTTAATCCAGTCATCTGTTGAAGGGCATCCTCGCTCCTTCCCACGATTTAGCTATTGTGGACATTGCTGCTATGAACATTGGGGTGCATATGGCCCTTCTCCTCACTACGTCTGTTCTTTGGGGTAAACACCCAGTAGTGCAATGGCTGGGTCATAGGGTAGCCAATTTTTAACTTTTAAGGAACCGCCACACTGTTTTCCAGGTGGCTGTCCATTCTCACATTTCCACCAACAATGTAGGAGGGATCCCCTTTCTCCACATCCTCTCCAACAATTGTTGTTTCTTGCCTTGTCTATTTTTGCCATTCTAACTGGCGTAAGGTGGTATCTCAGTGTGGTTTTGATTTGAATTTCCTTGATGGCTAATGATTTTGAACATTTTTTCATGTGTCTGTTAGCCATTTGTATGTCTTCATTGGAAAAGTGTCTGTTCATATCTTCTGCCCATTTTTTGATTTGTTTATTTGTTTCTCGTGTATTGAGTTTGAGAAGTTCTTTGTAGATCTTGGATACCAGTCCTTTATCTGTAGTGTCATTTGCAAATATCTTCTCCCATTCCGTGGGCTGCCTCTTAGTTTTTCTGACTGTTTCCTTGGCTGTGCAGAAACTTTTAATCTTGATGAAGTCCCATAAATTCATTTTATCTTTTGTTTCTCTTGCCTTTGGGGATGTGTCATGAAAAAGGTTGCTTTGGCCAATGTCGTAGAGGTTGCTGCCTATGTTCTCCTGTAGAATTTTGATGGAATCCTGTCTCACATCGAGGTCTTTCATCCATTTGGAGTTTATTTTTGTGTATGGTGTGAGATAGTGGTCAAGTTTCATTCTTTTGCATGTAGCTGTCCAATTTTCCCAGCACCATTTATTGAAGAGACTGTCTTTTTCCCACCGGATGTTTTTTCCTGCTTTATCAAAGATTAGTTGCCCAAAGAGCCGAGGGTCCATTTCTGGGCTCTCTATTCTGTTCCATTGGTCTATGTGTCTGTTTTTGTGCCAGTACCATGCTGTCTTTGTGATCACAGCTTTGTAGTACAGCTCAAAATCCAGCATTGTGATGCCCCCAGCTTTGTTTTTCCTTTTCAACAGTTCCTTGGAGATTCGGGGCCTTTTCTGTTTCCATACAAATTCAAGGACTATTTGTTCCAGTTCTTTGAAAAATGTCCTCGGTATTTTGATCGGGATAGCATTGAAAGTGTAGATTGCTCTGGGTAGCATGGACATTTTAACTATGTTAATTCTTCCGATTCATGAGCATGGAATATCTTTCCATCTTTTTATGTCTTCCTCAATGTCTTTTAAGAGTGATTTATAGTTTCTAGAATATAGGTCCTTTACGTCTCTGGTTAAGTTAATTCCAAGGTAAGACCTACAACCTTTCTACTAAAAAATTAGCTGATAGCCTTATGGGTTTTCCTTATACGTAACTGTTTTCTTTTCTTTTGCTGTTTTTAACATTATCTCTTTGTGGTGCCTGGGTGGCTCAGTCAGTTAAGCGTCTGACTCCTGATTTCAGCTCAGGTCCTGATCTCAGGGTAGTGAAATCAAGCCCATATTAGGCTCTGCATTGAGCATGGAACCTGCTTAAGATTCTCTCCCCCGCTGTCCTTCCCCTGCTGCTCACGTGCTCTCTAAAAAAGCCTGGGTGGCTCATTTTGTTAAATGTCTGTCTTCAGCTCAGGTCATGATCCCACGGTCCTGGGATGGAGCCCCACTTCGGGCTTCCTGATCAGCGGGAAGCCTGCTTCTCCCTCTACCTGTCACTCTCCCTGCTTATGGGCTCAGTCACTCTCTCTCAAATAAATAAAATCTTAAATAAAATTCTATCACTCTTCTTTGCCTTTTCAATTATTATGTGTCTTGGTGGGCACCTCCTTGGGTTGATCTTGTTGGGGTCCCTCTGTACCTCCTAGGTCTGGATTTCTGTTTTCTCCCCAGAGTTAGGGAGTTTTCATCTATAATTTCTTCAAGTAAATTTTCTGCCCCCTTTTTCCCTCCTCTTTCTGGCTCCCTATAATGCAAATGTTGTTATATCTGATGGTGACACCGAGTTCCCTAAGTCTCTTTTCATTTTTTTTTTCTCCCCCTCTGTTCAGGTTGATTGCTTTCCATTACTTTGTCCTCCAGGTCGCTGATCCGTTCTGCTTTCTCTAGCCTATGTATTCCCTCTAGTGTATTTTTAAATTTCATTTATTGAGTTATTCATTTCTGATTGGTTGGTTGGTTTCTGTCTCTTTGCTGAAGGTCTCACTGAGGTCCTCCACTCTTTTCACCAGTCCACGGAGTATCTTTATGACCATGACTTTAAATTCTCTATCAGGGATATTACTTTTCATTTTTGTTTAGGTCTCTTGCTGTGATTTTGTTCTGTTCTTTTATTTGGGACATATTCCTCTCTCCCCTCATTTTGTCTGACCCGCTGTTTCTGTGTGTTGGGAAAGTCAGGAAGGTCTCTTGCTCTTGAAAGTAGTGACCTAATGACGATGCCCTGTAGTGCCCTGCAGTGTCCCCTGTTCACCAGGATCTGGCACTGCAGGAGTATCTCCCATGTGTGCGTGTTGTGTGTGACCTGCTGTGGATGAGCGGTTTTTGCCTTCGGCCCAGGGGTCTGCGATGGCTTTCTTTGCCTTTTGTGAGCAGGGGTTGGTCCCTGGGGTATTAGCCAGTCTGGTCCTGCCTTGGACTTGAGATGAGTCAGATCAGGCATTTGCCAGAGATGCAGTAACATCAAACTGTACTCGCCCTGCGTTGTTCCTTAAGAAGCTTTTGTTGTCAGGTGGGGCCTGGAGTCAGACCGATGTCTGCCCCCAGCCTACTGCTGGGGCTATGGTTTGGTATGCGTGGTTGTCTTCCCCTCTCCCCAGGACAGGCATCACTTTGCACTGGTGCTGGTCCCTCTCAGGGCAGCTCGCACAGCACAAGGCTTGTGGCACCACTTTGGATGGGCTCTGGCCAAGGTCATAGGAGGGGGCTGATCAGCAGGAGAACTTGGTGCAGGGCACTTGGTTTGAGGAAGGTTTGTGCAGGTGTGCTGTGGGAGGGAACCTGGAGTGGAGGCCTGGCCGGAGGGGGCATGTCTGCAGGAGAACCTGATCACAAGTTAGCATATGTTGGCACGGTGCTGGTTCCCGCGGGTGTCTGTGTCTAGGCTGGAGATCAGGGGAGGGAAATGGTACCCACATGCTCCTTTGTTCCTGGAAGAGTCTCCAATGATCTGTCCCTTCAGCACATGTTCTGAGATTAGTAAACCTCCCTCCCATATACCCGAGGCATTTTTCAACTGCTGCTTCTATGCTTTGTCTCCACAAGCTGTTGTGCTATCTCTGTAAGGCCAGGGCCTGAGTTTCCTCTCCCCGAGCCAAGCCCACTGATTTTTAATGTTCCAGGTGTTAAGCCCTACTGCTTGTAACAAATCATGAAATTATAACCGGCTGGCTTTCAAAGCCAAATATTATGGGGGTTCGTCTTCCCTGGGCCTGGGGTGTCTGGTATGAAGGTCTGTGTTTTTCCCCTTTCTACGTCTGTGGCATCCCTCCTTCCCGCAGACCCATTTGGCTCCTGACTGTGTCTCTGGCCTTCCTACCCTCTTTCATGCGGCCTCTTCCCTACATTTAGCTGTGGAGTTTGTTCTGCCAGTCTTCAGGTGGTTTTCAGATTTATCCCGATGTGGTGTTATCTAGGTGTATCGGTGGGATGAGGTAAACTTAGGGCCCTCCTACTCTGCCATCTTCCCCAGAAGTCCCAATCCCTTTTAAGTCAGGACTGCCAACGTGTCCAGCGTTCAAATACTCAGATGTCCCTTTGGGAAATTTGGGGTCATAAAATCAGGCCAGGATTGCTAGGCTGACCAAAAGATTGCCAACCAACCAGTTTAATCATTTAATTATAGTAACGATGCTTCTCTATTTGAGCGATATGTAGCAATATGCTCCATATGAGCCCCTGGGTTAGATACTGAGGAGTTGGTCATAAAAAAATTTTTTTTAATTAAAAGTGCTTCTGCCCTTGAAAAACTCAGGGTCTGCCGGGGGTGACAATACACCATGACCACATGGTGGTCAGAGCATGGTAGAAGGGCATTCGTCTCTGGCCCCAAAGGAGAACTGTTGCTTATTGAGCACCTACTAGGTGCAGACACTGTCTTCAATCCTCTTAAGACCCTCGTCCTCTTTACATGAGGAAATCGAGAGGTAGGTAGTTTCTCTAACACTGTTAAGTGTCTCAGCTGGTATTCAAACTCACATCTTTTGACTATTACATTCACGCGCTTCACACAAATCCATGGCACTCGTCTGAGCCATGGAAGTGGTGGTTGGGATGGTACAGCCTCTTCTCCTGACCCATTCTGACCCTGGGGTGGAAGATGACATGCCAGCCTGCTGAGTTGTCCTCATGCCTGTGTTTCCCCTATATCTATCTTCCCTCAGCCCCCAAATCAGCAGTCTTAGAAGAAATGCTTCATAACTTAGACTTCTGTGATATTTTGGTGCTCGGAGGGGACCTGGACCCAAGACAGGAGTGCTTGGAGCTCAACCACAGTGAGCTCCATCAGCGACACCTGGATGCCACCAATTCCACAGCAGGCTACTCTATCTACGGTAAGACCACACTCAGCCCCTTAACCTGGTTAAGGTACTCTCCTCTCAGAGTACCTCATGCTGGAGTCCTGAGTGTCATGGTGCTGTCACCTGTGGAGGAGGCGTCAGGTAGGGACCCTTGACCTCAGAGCATGGACTTCTAGCCCCTCCTTCAGTGAGCTGCTCCAGCAGCTTGAGGATCTCTTCTGTAGAAAGTAGGTGCATGCTTTCTAACGTTTGACCTCAGCAAATATCATAGCAGCATTTGACAGGCTGAGGCCATTCTGGTCAGAGCCTAATGTATCCGGAAATCCTATGGGTCAGTTCAGTTGGCTCCTTAGAACTCCTGTATCCATGCGTTGTCTGCCCTAAACATGTCAAGCTCTTACCCTGGCCAGACTCAGGAGAACCGCAGGTCCCAGCAGCCACATTCCACACCCCGTCTTCTACCTTCTTCTGACAGGCGTGCTCTCTTGGCACAGGTGTGGGCTCCATGAGCCGCTACGAGCAGGTGCTGCGTCACATGCGCTACCGCCACTGGCGTCCGGGCTCCCTCGAGGCCCGGCGGTTCCGAATCAAGTGCTCAGAACTCAACGGACGTTATACCAGCAATGAGTTCAACCTGGAAGTGAGTGGGTCGTGCCGTCGTTAGGGAATCGCAGTTACCCACCTGTTCCTCACTCGTTTGGGTCCACCTGCCACTCCCAGTCAGCAGCACCTCTCCCTGCTCTTCCTAGGTCAGCGTCCTCCATGAGGCCAGAGTCTCAGACAAGGAGCATGTCAACCACCTCATTGTGCAGCCTCCCTTCCTGCAGTCTGTCCACCACCCTGAGTCCCAGAGTAGCATCCAGCGCGGTTCAGGTAGGTGGCCCGGGAGGAAGGACCTCAGGAAATCAGGCGGTCCCCGTGATTCAAGACCATCCACTAACAGGTACGGTGCAGCAGCCACAGGCGCCCAGAACTGCAGGAGGGACCCAGGAATGGGAAAGCTGCGGACCCCGCCTCTGAGGTGCTCCCAGCCTCAGGGGCTAGTCAGGGACGAAGTCACAGTATACCGTAGCAGAGGTTAGTATGGAGTGTTAGGGTAAAATCTTCCAAGTCCTTTGAGGCCTCACTCAGAGCCACATCCTGTGTGAAGCTTTCCCTGCGCCCCTTCCTATGCGTTCTCTCACACACGTGCACACCACATCGCAGTCTCCCACGCTTACTTCAGTTCGTCTTGCCATTTGCGTTACTGTCTGGTGGGCATTGTTCTGTCCCTAAATTCCACCGTGCCTGGCTCTCAGTGGAAGCTGCCCTAGACTTTGAGGGGAAAAGCAAGAGATAGAAGAGAACATACACCAATTATTTGATTTATTCCTCACAAGTATGCCATGCAATAAGAATTATTAAACCCATTACAGAGATGAAGAAAACGAAGCCCGGACAGGGTGAGGTGCTGGCCCCGAGTTCTACAGCTGAGAAGTGGTAGGGCGGGTTTTAGCCTACACGCTGTTACATTCACACTCCATCCCCACACTGAGCTGGTCCTTCCATTCACGACGTTGTATGGATTCCTTCCTGGTTCCAGTGGTCCCCAGCATCGCCACCGTGGTCGTCATCATCTCCGTGTGCATGCTGGTGTTCGTCGTGGCCATGGGCGTGTACCGGGTCCGGATCGCCCACCAGCACTTCACCCAGGAGACGGAGGCTGCCAAGGAGGCTGAGATGGATTGGGACGACTCTGCGCTCACTATCACCGTCAACCCCATGGAGGTGATCCTCATGCAGGGGCTGGGATCTTGGGGCAGGAGGCTTCCCCTCCCCCGGCTCCATCTGCCCTGTGCTAGAAGCCCTGCCTCAACTAACCCCGCCCCACTGACCCTTGCCTTCTCTGAGCACCTTCGGCCCCCTCAACCTGCATGGACCATACTTTCCCCCCAGCTGCATTCACGGATTAAAAATATGTGAATTGCTCTCACCCTACAACCCACCAGACACTTCTTAAGACAAGCAGCCATGTGGTGTCTATCCCTTGCCTCCCCCATAGTATTGAACTCAGAGCTAAGACTCAGGATTGAATCTTTGATTAGCAGTGTAAATTAGATGGCTCTGCTCCCTGCTGCCTGCAGAGCTCACTTAATAGCTTAAAACAAAAACACAACAGCAATACCTGCCATTCACTGAGCCCCCATCATGCCGGACACTGCCCAGGCGCTCTGTATACACCACCCCATTTTATCTTCCCAACCCCCTGTGAAGTAGAGGTTCTCATCCTCACTTCTCAAGGTGGGAACCAGCTCAGAGAAGAAAGTCAAAGTGCTCAAACTGACGAAGCTGGTAATGGCAGTGCCAATAGTCAACTCAAGGTGGCTGGATCCTAAAATCGTATCATTTCAGTTAGCCAGCAACCTCCAGCATCCACCCATGAGGGTCTAAGGCCCCAGCTCTGGACATACGAATATCAGAGTGCCCTTTGGGTTGCCCAAGGGTCCTTGGCGGTGGTAGAGGCAGGAGTAGAGAAACAGAGGAAGATCAAGAGGAGTCACTAAGGAATGAAGATTCTCCCAGTGTGGTCCCCAAGGTCCCCGTGAGTTGGCCTCCTGCTCTGGTATCACAGCCAGCGTGCCGAGGTAGCTCTGGTTCTCGCTGAGCATGCACGGTGGGGACACCAGCCTTTCCACCCTCGGAGAGCTGGGCTGCGGGAAACGACCCCCTATGCCTGGAGCAATCTGAGTACTGGGCGCGAGTGTTCTTACCGAGTGCTAACCTGCTGATGCCAATGGTCCGTGAAGCATGAGGAGGGAGAGCCATCAAGGCTGGAGTGTTCAGGAAAGATTTCTTGGAGGTGGTTAGCCTTAGGGAGGCCTTGAAGAATGGGTTAGGATGGGGGGGGCACAGGCAAGGTAGAAAAACAGCCCCTCCAAGGAGGAGATGCAAGCATGCAAGGGCATACATCGTTTATGGCTGTTTCATCAACTCAAAACATAAATCCAGAACTAAGATTTTGCTAGAATCACCAAAAAGCTGGTGTGAGTGGGGTCGGGGGAGGGGCAGGAATGGAGCTAGAAAACAGTGGGGTTGAGTTTGAGGACAAGAGTCTCAGCCAGTGAGGGGAGGCATGGAAAAGGAGGACCATGAACTTTCCTTCCCGAAGGAATATTTCTGAGGAGCAGCACACCTGAGTCTTGGCTTAGAAGACCTTCTGCTCCCAGAGAACATGATTTCACTTGGAAACGGCCTGTATGCTTCTCAGTGAGAGAATAGCATTTAAGCTAACACTTAAGACTTGGAAAGCTCCATACAGACAGGCTGCAGAAATGCCAGAAAGCAAATGTTGGCCTGAAAGGTTTCTAGTGGTGGAAGGGATTGGCTTCGATATCGTGTGTTTAAAACCCACAATTTACCTTGGGTCCAGGTCTTGAAATTCGCTATTTCTTCTTGGTCGTTAGCCCTCTGATTTGTGTTTCACCAGAGGACCTCGCGTCCGGGAGGCCTGTCCCCAGGGCCACGGGTTTAGCAGGAAGTGAAAGGAGTTCAAGGGGCCCAAAATGTTCCCTCAGTGGAGGGAGAAACATGTAAGTTCCAAAGTGGTTTTTGCTCGGCCCCTGACGAGCATGTCCCTTCTCTCCCCAACATCCAGAAACATGAAGAACCAGGGCGTGGGGACGAGGAGACTGAGGAGGAGGAGGAGGAAGAAGTAGAGGAAGACATGAGCTCCAGCAGCAGTGAGTCAGAGGACAGCGAAGAGGAAGAGGAGGAGGAAGGGATGGGCAAGGGCAGACACGGGCAGAGCGGAGCCAGGCACACCCAGCTGGAGTGGGACGACTCGGCCCTGCCCTACTAGCACCCTGCTGCCTGCGCCCACCCACGTGTCCCTTTTGTAAGCCCCACCCAATGTATGCCCGAGTCTATCACACGCCGCCTCTGATTCCTATGACAGCTCTGGGCAGGCCTTCCCCAGCGTCCTGGAAGCCACCCTTTATGCCTTGGGCATTCCCTGTGTCTCAGCCCTGGGGAGGGTCCAAGACTCCCAGGGTCATCTTTAGTGGGGACTTCTGGGGGGACTTTGTCCTGTAGCCTCCCACGTCTGCCCTGGGCTCACCCAGCATCCTGTCAGCCAGTCTGCAGAGTTCTGCCTGTGCTCTTCTCTGCAGGGGAGAAAGCCCGCCTCTATGTCACTCACCTCCCCTGGACCCCCTGTGCCCAGGGCCCTTGGGTTCCAGCTCGTGTGTGCACCTGCCCTGTTTCCACTTCCACACAGAGCAGCAGGTCCTTACCTGACTCCTCAGGTGGCTTCACACAGGCAAGGCGGTCAGACTTCGCACATAAGAGGTCTCCGTTCCTACAGGAAAGGCCTTGGTGAGGCAGAATTAATGTATAGGGAAAGGTTCACAGACATGCGCGCACATGCACCCATATGCTCTCCCCAGTTTGGAGAGCCTTTCCCTTTGTCTTTTCCGACGCCACATAAGCTTAGGTGAAAAGTCCAAAACCAAGGAGAGGTCCTTGGCCACAGCAGGGCCTGGTCCCCAGTCAGAGTTCTCTGTCAGCCTGCCTTGGCTGCCCTGCTAGGGGCTGCCACCACACGATATCACAGGAGCCAGGAAGCATTCCACAGAGGCACTGCCCCAGGCGACAGCACGACAAGCCTGCAGCCAGGGACCAGAAGGAAGGGCTGACAGGACGAGCAGCTGGGCATCACTGCGGGCACAGATCTCGGGGCGGGGGGTTCTCCCCAGCCAGAGGGCAGCCGGAGGTTGACAAGGCTCTCAGCATTTAGTCTTAGGGTCCCTCGTCACCTGTTTCACACTGTTTTGCCTCTTGAGAAAATGCATCCCTCTCAGATGTATTAGGACTATCATGAACTGCGCCAAATCTAATATGAAAGTTTGGAGATTTGAATGCTAGGAATTAGGACTCTATCTGTGATTGATAGTAACAGCTGCTTCTTTATTCTTCTCATAAAAGGAGCAATGCTTCGGGTGGAGGGCAAATATATCTGAAAACCTAATTTCTTTCTTCTTGTTTTAATAAGAAAATCTTTTCCACCTCCATCCTAACATGGACGTGAGGAGAACTGTTGCTATAGTAACTTGTCTGTGCTCTTTTGTGACCAAGAGAATAGCAGGCAAAAACAGGGCCATTCTAGGACTTGCACAAGGCTCTGAGACCGTCTTTGTTTGTTTTAAAGGTCTCTGGCTTTGTCCTCGGTCTGTACAATCTGTCCCTATCCTCCCACCCACCCCCCACCCTGGCCCATTCCATACTGGCATAGGCACAGAGCTGGCCCCTAGTCACAGTGGCATTCAGATTCAAAAGAAAGTTGAGAATCTGTTCATTCTACTCACCGTGTCACCAAAACAGAGCTTAAGGGGGTCCATCATCCATGTCTTCTAGTTTGACCTCCACCCAGCTTGGATCCATGACTGGCCCCTGCAACCTTCTGATTCAAGCAGACTACCTGATGCAGCTTTTTCCTCCACCGAAAGTGGCTTTTGCATATCTGTTCCGTCCTTGAGCCCCACCATAATTCTGTCAGGGAGCTGGGACATCTCCTGTCAGGCATATTTCGAGTAAACGAGCTTCAGAGTTTCAGCACCTTGCTCAGAGTCAGTCAGAGCTAGAGACAAGACCAGACTCCCCACCTTCCCCTCTTGGTCCAGTGCCCACCACCCCACTTCTACTTATATTCATATTTATACAGCTCACCGGCATTGCTGAGGACCTACTATGTGCTAGGCACTCAACCAGCAGCCCTACGAAATGCTAAAGCTGGGTAAGAGGAGCGTCTCCCCTCCCAGGATATAATAGTTGCAGAGGGGGAACCAACAAGCATAGAAATTATACAAAACAGACCTAGAGCAGGGAGAGAAGTCGCAGGAGGAAGAAGCACACAATCACAAACTTGGTCAGTACTCTTATTTTTCACGTCTTAGGGAAAAATGCAGGCAGGAGTTTGGGATTTTATAGTCATTGAATGGAAATAGACACTTTGGTGAATTCTCCCAACCGAAACGCCCTTTTCCATTAGGCTGTGTCTGCACATCTACAAGGAGAAAATCTCTAACACTGCTTAGGTCCCCACCATTCCCTCTGTTAAATAAAAAAAGATTCTCTGGTTAGGCATTTAGGAGCTAACAGAATTCTCCCAAAATTATGGCAGTAAAAACCAAATTTATGGTTTAAAACCAATTTTTTGTTGTTGTTATTCCTAAGAATTTTTTTAATGTTTCAAGTTTTTAAATTCTAGTAACTTAACGTATAGTATAATATTAGTTTCAGGAGTAGAATTCAGTGATTCATCACTTACGTACAACACCCAGTGCTCGTCACAACCAATTCTTTTTCAACTGAATTTCCATTTAAAATATTGTAAGTCTGGTTTTCATGAGCGCACCCTGCAGAGTCCTTTTGGTTTGGCTGGGGTGGGAAGGGGTTCCTCATGCTCTCGGGTGGTCTCCAGTGGCTGCCTCACTTACTCATGGCGGAGTGGGCTGTCTGGAGCATAATCTGGGGAGGGTATTGGGGGATCAGATAGAAGTGGCACTTGGCTAAGGACGCAGAGTTCGATCATTTGTGACTAGACTGATGTAGAAAAACAATGGGAACCACAAGTCAGGACCCTCTCCATCAACTCACGTTGCTCAAAGTCAGAGTGCATGTCAGCTCCAAAGACGAGGCAATTGAAATAATACTGCTGGGTTGATGGGCATTTATCATGTTCCCGACACCCTACTCAACGAGGAGTGGTTATGTGAAAGTAGCAGAAGCTTCAGGGACTATTCAGGTGAGTGGCGAGTAATGTAACTTGCCCTCCACCAGATATTCTAATGAGGAGTGAAAAATGTCATCAACCAGCCCAGCGTTTTCCAGGCTCCATATGCTGGTATCCGGGAACCAGAACTCCCAGACGGCCCAGACACATGGGCAGACGTCAGAAGCAGCAGATGCAGGCTCGTACCCCAGAAGAACAGCTGACCAGTTTGGCCACAGGCCAGACCATTGCTGATCTTGCCAAGAGGATGACCAGATTCTGCTCTCTGGAGCTGGAAAACAGATTGGCTGAAACCTCTCAAGTGATCGGATGACAGGGAGGAAGAGGAAGACGAGGTTGAAATGGAAAAGGCCAGTACAGAATGAGAGGCCCGATGGAGTAAAGCAATCAACTAGTTGGTCACCTGTCTTAAAGAATACCAAAAGTATATTCTAGTAAGTTAATCAAATGCTTTAAATCTGACCAAGGCCCAAATTTATGTAGGTAACAAAAATGTGATTTGAGTGGGATCTTATTTCATTACCACTTTCTTGCGTGTCCTCAATCATCCTATCAAGCAGGGTTTAGACCACGTATCTCTGCAGGTTGCAAGAGCTGTACCTTGTCGACACAGACCCTCTAGGGAGAGGGCTCCTGGCGGGAGGCAATGTTCTCCATGCCTGTACATACAGCAGATGTCAGCAAACTTTATCTATAAAGAGCCAGAGAATAAATATTTGGAGCTTTGAAGGCCATATGGTTTCTGTTGCAAGTATTCAACTCTGCCACTGTAGCATGAAACAAGCCACAGACAATACATACATAAATGAATGGATATGGCTATGTTCCAAAAAAAATTATTTATGAATACTAAAAAAGCAGACAATTTGATTTCATATTTCCACATATCGTGAAATTTTATCACTCTTTTTTGATTTTTACTTTTTGACCGTTTAAAAATTGAACAACTCTTCTGAGCCCACGGGCCATACAAAACCCAGCAGCCTGCCAGATTTGGCCTGGGGGTCATAGTCTGCACACATTTACCATACGTTCAAGGAAAGTAGCCTTCCCAATTACCAAGGGAAAGTAGCCTTCCCATTTACCAAGGGAAAGTAGATTGCTATCTTTGACCCTTCCTTCAACTACCCAGCGGCCTTTGCCTCCAAAATGAACAACAACTCCATAGCCCTTAATTAAGTGCTTTTAAATGTCCACGTCCCAGTGAGAAAATGACAACAAAAAACACCTGTTACTGGTCAAATTGACTTGAACGCAAACATTCATCAAGAACTCCAAGCCCTGGCTACGAGAACTGACTGACCACTGAGCACTAACCCCCTTGAGCTCAGGGCCATCTCCCAGGCACAGCGCCTTCCCAGCACAACTCAGCCCATAATGATTTCTAAGCAGGAGTGTTCATTATCTCAGACGGATTTCCATTTCAGCCCTGCTCGTGCCATTGCTCTAAAAATGATCCTAAAGACTTTTGACTGTTTGAATCAATAGCAACATAATCAGTAGAAAGCCCTACCCAGCACATTTCAAAATTAGCAGTCTTCGTGGCTCTATGATTCAATATTAGCAAGCGGAAGAAAAGAGGACTTTTTCTTAACCATCCGCTCATTGAAATTAACCAAATCAGTTTTACAAAAAAAGTGAGGGAGTGAGTTTAATTCTTTGAAAGAATTTACTAGTGAAAAGTAGATGATTTTCAGGTAAGATCATTCTCAGGCCTTTGTGGGAACCCCAAAGCCCCTGCAAAGTACTCTGGAGGGCCATGGACAGTACAGGATCCTCTGTCTGCATCAGACTTTTATTGAGGCTGACAAGCCGAAGCCCTGGGCACAATTTAACTTTTATGTAATCACTTTCTGCTGCCCAGCTGCAGACGAAGGAAATGAACAGTGAAAGTTTTGAAGTCTACTCCAGCACCTCATTCCCTGCCTTTATTTATTCTATCTTATAAATTTATTCTGCACCTACTTTATAGATCTTGCTCTAGTTTTCTTTCTGGCACCAACTACAAAGGAGAGCTGGCTTTGCAAGGGCTAGGGACTAGAAATCAAACTTGACTCTCTCCCAAGATGACGCAAAGAGACACAAAAAGGTACCCCAGAAAGCAATCCAACATGCCCTGGATGCCATTAGTGAACAGATGGGACTCTGGGTTTGCAGCTACATTCAATGTAATTCAGCAACTCCTTGCTGAGTGCCCACGATGTGCCAGGCCCAGTGCCAGAAACGGGGGAATGGGGGATGAATGAGGTATGGCCCTGCCCAGGCGGGTCTCCCGGTCTCATGAGCTGTTGGCCTGCTTCCTTTACGGTGTTGGAGGCTGAGAGCAGTTAGGACTGGTGCCGATAGAAGTTTGGAGTTGGGGGAGGTGGGTAACTTGCTTTGGTAGTTCTCCGCCCTAAGTTAGAAGGCAGGTGTGATTCTAGGAGCCCTCACACACACTGCCAAGGCCAACGGAGGAGAGCTCTAGGGAAGCAGGCAATGCTTCCCCTAGATGTTTCTAATTCTGCCCCAGCCCAACCCAGGTCACTTATGGATAAAAGCCAGTCACTCTGCTCACAAGGTGGATGTCACATGGCTGATGGCTGAAACTAGGCCAAAGGAAGTTCTTCGGTATGAACAGAGGCAGTCAGACCTGGAAAGTAAGCCAGGTACAGGGGCCGGTGTGTGCCAAGTTCCAAAGGCATGAAAAGCCTGACGTGAAGGAGCCCCCTGAGGCCTGAAGTCAGAGCTGAGGAGGGAAGAAGGGCCTGACTTTGGAGGACCTGCTAAGGGGCCACAGGACACTGAAGAGCAGTGGTTCTCAAGGTGTACCCCTGGACCAGAGCATCGCCTGGGGATGAGCAAGAAATGCAAATTCTCGGGATCCAGCCAAGAGCTAGGGCAGCAGAAACCGGGGGTGGGCCCAGCAGTGGATGTTTGAAGGCTCTCTGACCCTGCTGCACTCTAAGGTTTGAAAACCACTGATGCAGAGGACGACAGCGACTTTCATTAGCACTGGGAGAAGATGATTAACAGGAGAAGAGAGTCAGTTACTAGTGTAGAAGACAGGGAGTCAAAGCAGAGCTCCCCATGAACCCTCCAGGGCCCTCCAGACTCTGGTCCATACTCCTGAGGCAGTGATTTCAAGGAAACTTGGGTGGAGTCCCAACTCCACTCCTCCACCTCCTGCTGGCCTGGCCCCTTTCATCCTAGAGAGAGACCCCATCCAGGGGAGGCTGTAGTGAGGCTACCCATCCCTAGGGAGGCTGCCTTCCAGATTCCCACTGATGAGCAGCCTGCTGAAGGGCCCTATTTGAGGGGAAATGGTTTAACTGTAGCGGTGTCCCTACGTCACCAGGGGAGCGAGTCCCCACACGGCATCTATGCCGTGGAGCCACAAGGGCCTACAGAGAGTGGAGTGGGGTCGTTTAAGGACACTGCCAGCTTTACTACAGTGCTGCTCCATCTGTAAGATGACAGGGTCATGCAGCGTCACAATCCAAACACGAAACCGGATGGAGAATGAATGGCTTTTCTTGGAAGGGCAGTAGTTCATTCTGGATGTTACTAAAAGTAGAAAACAAAACCCAAAACAAACCTGCAGCATTCTCTCCAGGCAGAATCTGTGCTGGCCTTTGAACCTCTAAGACCTGCAAAGGTACCAATCCCTACCAATTCCCTTTTCCCCTACCTCCCAGAAGCCTGAGGTCTGCCAAGTATTGACTTAGGTTTTTGATTTATGGCTTAAACTCTGCAAAGGTCTACAACCTTTTCGGGAGAAACTAGTTGGCTCTCTATCAGTCACTTCCACCTACCTGTGGCACAGAATCTGTCCTCACTCAAGGCTCCTGGGAGTCAGAAAACTGGGCCGTTGGGCCTTGGGGTGGAAGGACAGAGGAGGAGTGGGCTGGAAGGGGACCCAGACACATGGCCTGGGAGAGCTCATGCCTGCTGTTCAGTTTCTAAGAACCCAGTTCCCTCTTGACCAGAGGCACATTCCTGGTCCTATCAGCCCTGTCCTTGCTAAGTCCTCCCCCAAATGCCCTAAAGGATACTTCCATTTCTCCAGCCCAGTTTGTGGAAAGGTCTTCTGATTAAATGCCCAACCAATCCCTTGAGGGCACAGTGACCATATCAAGAACAACCATCTCTAACACATTAGAGTATGCTAAAGAACCAACAGAGCTTGCCAGTTGTTTGTGAGACGCACGGGAGAGAGCAGATGCAAGAGGGGAAAGGAAAGTCTCTTCATGTTCATGTCACTTAGGTCCAGAAGAACTTTCTTTATAGCCTGGCCTCTCTTTGTGAATTCTCGGATGCAACGTCTCTCTCCCAAGACCTTAAGACAATTTTGTTTCCCTGAAGTTAAGTCACTTATTACAAAGCCCCCATGGGACAAAAGGACAAGGAATGGGGCGGCAAGACGTGGGTGGAGAGGCCTCAGGTAGTTCTGGGAGCAGGATGGGCTCTGTTCTCATTGGCAAGCTTAGATCTGAGTCCAGTCAGAAGGGTCTGGAGCTCCAATCCAGCCAGGACACCAGGCAGAGAGAGTGAGTATGAGGGGCGTTTATCGGGAAGACTGGACACAGAGGACACACACAAGGTAAATCACTGTGTGGGTTATACCAGCCATTTGCATTTGTCCGAAACAGGGGAGAACTGTGTCCCAACATCAGCTAGTCCCTCCCATTCCAGGCCGCAGAGAGAGCTGCTATCTCTGGACCGTGGAGGTGACACATCTCCAGAGTCAGAGTCCCACTCCACGAGAACTGTCCGTTGAATGAAATGGAACCACAGCTCTCAGGCACCAACTGGGGACCCTAACCGGGCCCCAGAAAACATGGCTGTGTGAGGCTATCTGGCCCCTCAGCTCCTGCCGCCTTTGCTGTCACAGGCTCCCTCGTCAAGACAAGAGTCACTCACCTATCCCACCACCGTGGGTGCCTAGCACAGCACCTGGCCGACAGCACGGGCTTGACAAATGGTGAATTAACCAGAATACCAGAGACCACCTGACCTCAGCAAATGGACAGGATGTGAAAAGTTAAGATGCTTCAATAGAAAAAGATTCCACCACCTTTTCTCTTACTATATAGGTTGGGATACTTCATAAAATCAGAGCGAGAAGGAGTAGAAGTACATAGAGGGGCAGAAAAAGAACAGGAATGGGGTTGTTGGACAGCGGCCCCTTCCCATCTATAACCAGTAAAAGGTGCCCCTAAGCACAGAGCAGTTGCAGGGGCCTTGATAAGCCCACCTGCTCCATCCTCTAGGTCCTGGGCAGCGTCCTGAGGACGGGGGTCCTCATCTGTTAACGACCCTAGTCCTGTGCTGCTCTGCAGCCACTTTTACCAGATTCACTGTCAAGATCCGTCAAGGTGAAGCTCAGCCATCAACAGATGAAGGAAAAGACGACAACAGACGTGAGAAGAGCCAAAATGCAGACGGCGTGTATTAATCCCAGGCGAAAGAACCGTGCCGGCTTTAACGTCTGTTCCCTTTTATCTCGAAATGAAAATGCATCTCTGCTGCCCAGACCCTTTCCTGAGCATTTCAGAACAGAAATGGGACAACACACACACACACACACACACACACACACGGCAAGGGTTCTTTTCCACAGCAGAAAGAGCTACCGGAGAAAGGAGCCCACAGGCTGTGTCTAGGTGCAGGAGCAGAGAACCAACCACAGGTCTCAGCGAGTCCAGCCCTGTGAAAAAGGGAGAGGAAGGGCCAGGAGACAGCTGTCCTTAGGAAGGTTCGTTAGGGCCTCTATGATGAAGGGCTCCACTTGGGCCTGTAGGTCACAGATAGGAATACAATGTGCACACCCCTGCAGACAAAAGTCCATCCATCCTGAGCCGTGTGCAACACACCCCTAGCTCCTCCCTCGGCTGCAAAGGAGCCTCCAATGTGTAGGATTTGGAAGCGGCCACACACATCTTCACTTGTAAACTTCAAATGGTGGAAATAAGGAAAAGGTTTTTGGATATTAGGAAGTTACACTTGATACCCAGGGCTGATCCCTCAAAAGGCAAAGAAAGAGAGATTGAGGGAAAGTGGACTCCGAGTTAGAGAGGGAACAGGGGAGGCTGGGGAAGAGTGACAGAACAGGAACACGCTCCCCCGGGAAGCCAGAGCATTGCTCTGTACTGAAAGCTGTATCCAAGCTTCAGCAAACTCTGGGCAAGCCTGGCCGTGTGACCCAGAGGCAGTCAAATCAGTGCCTCCAAAGTCAGACCTGTTCAAAGGTGATTTCATCTTAATTGAACTAGTCATGATGGATCAATCCACTTGATCGCTTCCAGCCCGACCTCAGTGGCTTTCAAAAAAGTTGTTGATGCCCTGAGCTGGACAGCTTGGAAGGAAAGTGAAGAAAACCAGCTGGTGAATTTAGGAAAGAAACTGCATGTAGAAGTTGGTTGTTTTCAAAGAAATCTGTAGGTATTAGAGTTAGGTGTGTTATGTTATTGGCATGGGCATTATAACGTCAGTAAGGTAAGATTCAGAATGACTTGGTGGGGCACTTGTTTGGAAAATCAGTTTATGTGTTAAATAGAAGTTATCAGGGACAAGTAGGCTAAGGACAGCAATATATGTGTGTCACATGCAAATATATACATATGTATGTATATATACATACATACACATAAAATACAGAAATAAGTAAGATATAAAGATGTCAATGGTCCCAACACATTTTCAACTCCTTAGAAGCACAGGTTTGGATGTTATACTTTTTCTTATTGTCCTCATTTACTTTTAGTTCTCAAAGCACTGGGAACAGTGCCTGGCACATAGGAGTTTGGTAAGCATTGGGACATGGAAGGTCCAGCTTGTCACTACACGGTAAACACTCAGTCCTCACTATACATCAAACTAAATGAGCCATAGGGAAGCAGGCCAGCCACATTCCCCTCCTAGATTATCACAACCCGGCTGTGGAGAAGCCTTCCTGAATTGACAGATTCAGAGCAATGTCCAGCCAGCTGCAGGCACTGGATCTGGCTCTTGCCAGGATGCTGCACACAGTGGGTCTGCATCACTTAGACCTTATCTGCATAACACCTAACACTACTTCTACAGGGAACAGGGCTAGGGGCTCCCGTCCTATTGCATCTGCCATTTCCTAAACACTTGGAGCAATGCTGTGGAGTTTTGCCAACTTCAGACACAATTTGGAAACTAAATGAAACGATTCTGGGCTCAGCCAGTCCAAGAGGTCTAGGGATTTCTTCTCTCAGTCCTTCCCATGGTCCATATCTGGAGATGCCACCTCAGGGGGTAGGCCAGTGTGTGTCTGACACATGTCAGACTTCTGAGTGCTTCCAGCTGCCTCAAACAAATGAATCCTTTTAGTCTAGAAAATGTATTTGCTAAATATACTATTGTGTATGATGTGAAACAATGCAAACTTCGGACTATCTCGTTAGAAGGACTGTATGCATTTATATAATTGAATTTCAGGAGAGCACGTTGTCTTGCTCAGTGAATGAGGATGCCCAATAGAAGATGTTCAGAGAAAATGCCCCTTCCCCTCCCCACACCTCTCAGCCCCTCCCCTCATTGAGCCCCTGCCTAACTGGGCTGTCCTGTCCACTCCAGGCTGACGCAGAGTGACGGGCGCTGAGACTCTCCATGTATATAAAGATATAGGAAGAAAATAAGAACCACCACAGGAATCTGTTGGGCTTCTTCCCATGACTGTGATTTTACCCATGTTTGAGTCACAAACTTTAAATTTCTAACAATTAAGATTCTTGCAGTTTCCAAGTAATTTGTTAAATGCCTATTCGACACAGACAGATATTTATTTTCAGCCTTGACTTGTAAATGCCTACAAACTGATTCATGCTGGTGGTCGTTACGACACTTTCTGTGAATTGGTGAATAAATATGATTTTAGAATTTCACAGTAAAGATGACCTCTGAGAGTTTTTATCCTTCAGACTGTTGGACGAGGCGAGGTACCGACACCTGCTCAGCTGAGTCAACACTGTCTGGAGCTCTGTCCTACATCTTTGTGTGAAGGGAGGGGTGTGGGACAGGAGGGGTGGTGACATGGCGAGCTGGCCCCTCATCAGGCCTCCTGCGGGGCACCCTGTTCTACCCAGAGCACACCTCGGCAGCACTGCTACTGGAGCCGGTACAAAGCCAAGCCTCGTGTACTTGCGGACTGCCTGCAAAGTGCTGGAGCCCTCCGTGCCTGCCCTTAACTCTTGAAGCGGGCAGCTCTCACTAGTAACGTGAAGGTGAGACTCAGAGGCTCCACGGGCATTGCCAGAGGGCAGGTGGGACTGAGCAGAGCCCTGTCCCTCCCCTAGCCCATTCGTCCCTGCCCCTCCATGCTGACCTCTCCTCACACCCAGGTGCCACCTTGTCCCTGCAGCCCACTGAGGCTGGCCCCCCTCCCCACGCAGAGCTGGTAGAGATCCAGAGCGCTTCCCTAGGCTCTGTGAGCTGCAGTTACAGCTGTCCCTCCCTCCTGGTTCCTACTGACCTGACCCAGGGGTGAGGCCTACCCTTTGCACAGAGAGAAGAAGGAAAAATTCAAAAATAGTTTTCTTAGAAGTGCTGCGGTCATGAAGAGGAGCCACGTTGCACATGACACAGCAACCAGCACATATCACAAAAGGCACCATCATCTGTTCAACTCCTTCTGGCCACCCTCCCCCAGCCATGTGCCGCCTGCCTGCCCCACCCTTCCCTGTCCTCCCCCTGCTCTTCTCCCTCCTCACCCTTCTCAGAAGGGACAACCTCCTTTCTTTTTCTCTTTGAAGAGCAGCTTTGTCATCTTTTCCTCATTCCCTGTGTCCTGCCAAAATCCAGGCCCATCCTTCTGCCCCAAGCAGTTCACCATGATCTCCTCCCAAATACATCATTCACATCCTAAGAGGAGTTCTTCTGCCTGATAAGACAGAATGTTTATTGCACCGAACTGTACTTTTGTACATCGGAGAGAGCCAGCAAGGAGCCTAGGCGGCTTTGTCCGTTTGTCCTTCCATCTTCACTTTGGTCACACACACACCCCACCCCACCCCACCCCCCACAGCCCATCCTTGGGCTTCCCTGGAGCCCAGTGTAGCAGCTCACTACCAGAGCCCTGACCTCCCTGCTCCCTTTTTCCCAAAGCAACCTGGCCCCTGTTCTTGCATCTAATAGATTCTTCATCTTCTGCCTGCGCCTGCGCCCTCTCGTCTCTTTCCAAAGCTTCCCCTCATCCCTCAGCACCACAGCTGCCTGCCGCTGGCTTCCCTCCTCAGCCGTGAGACCACACTGCCGAAGCTCCCTGGGAGGTGGCCTCCCATGCTGACAGGCTACAGAGACTTCAGGAACCTACCCTTTCTACACAAGATCCCTGGAGCTCTAGGGGCTCCTCATCCTTGGGGGTAAATGAGCTCCGTTCTCTAAACTGAAAGAGTCGTAGTTTATCAGGCCTGAGTACAGGGCGTCATACTGGGTTAACATGATAGAGGGTCCACCGCAAAAACTGATACACACCCACAAAAACCAGCTTCTAAACTACCAGACTATGGATGAAAGTCTCAGGCAGAGGTTCCATCTCAATCATACCTGCGTCCATACTCTAGCGCAGAGCCCAGGACAGAAAAGGCTCAGAGAGAATTAAACTGAACTGGATTAACCCTCAAGTCCAAGATCCTCAATGACCTGGCTCAACCTATGTTTTCCTCTTCCTATCTCCCAGTCCCCCAACATGAGTCCCATGTCTTGGTGTTCCCAAACACACGGTGAGCATTCCCACCTCCATGCTGTTGCTCCTGCGGCTCCCATTCCCTGGAATGCCATCCCCTCCCGTATCTCAGACCACGGAACTCTTATCCCTAACAGGAGTGCCCACTCCCAAGCTCCTAAGTTGTCTGTCAGTGATGCCGCCCTTGATTTTCCCAGTGGAATGTGATCCTACCATCCTCGCACCCCCAGAGCT
The DNA here is from genome assembly GCF_017311325.1 of Ursus maritimus. NCBI lineage: Eukaryota > Metazoa > Chordata > Mammalia > Carnivora > Ursidae > Ursus > Ursus maritimus. The sequence goes on along the minus strand of NW_024424453.1, from coordinate 22,466,597 downwards.
GTCCTGATGTACTGTGAAGTGCCCCAAGGGGAGGCTGAGGGGAACAGGTCACGAGACATGCTGTTCTAAGCCACATTCAAATGCCTGCAGAGGTAACGCAGGTAGTGTGAGTATAACTACCTAGATGGGGCCTCTGGTGAAGAGAAAAATACACGCCAGGTCCAGAGTGGAAACTGCCTCTCTGCTCCAGCCAACTGTGTCAGTGCAAGAATGGCTGCCCATTATTGCCAGATTTCCTGATTTTTTTCTTTCAAGAGAGTTCTTAACAAGCCCTAATATATATTATATATAAATATGTAATCAATGTAGCATATAGTAATATAGTATATATTTTGTAATTATAATTATATACTACATAAATGTCAAAGGTATGATTATTATACTATTAATTATACACACACACACACACACACACATACATACTATTAATACACTGATAGCAATACTGGTACTACTTTTTTTTTTTAAGATTTATTTACTTATTTTAGAGAGAGAGAGCACAAGGGAGTGTGAATGGGAGGGGCAGCAGCAGAGGGAGAGAGAGAATCTCAAGCAGACTCCACACCGAGCACACAGCTCAATGCAGGGTTCGATCTCACGACCCTGAGATCATGACCTGAGCCGAAACCAAGAACCAGACGCTCAACCGACTGTACCACCCAGCTGCCCCTGTACTACGTATATTTCTAAAACCAGTTTGACTACAGAACCCTTTATGTCATAAGGTATCTTTATCTGAGATAAGGGCCTGAAGCTGAGGCCCAGAGTTCTTCCCTTTGTTAGTGTCTCACTGGGAAACAATCCTGAACCAACAATTAATTTCATCCTAGATATGACTTCTCTGCAGAGACTTCCATATGTGCCTATGGATGTCACCAGGATGCTCTGTGCACACAAGCCTCACAGCCTGGGCTCCCAGGACCCATGAGCACTACCCACTGACTGCACTCAGAGCCCTCAGCCAGTTCTCTTTTCCCCACACAGCAGGAAGGTAGCCCCAGAAGCTCTCTATGAATTGACCTTCACTTCCCTTCAAGGCCACAATGTCAAACCATTACTCCCATTCCACCCTTCATTTTATCTGTCTCTACCCTTCTAATCCCCAGAAACATTTACAGTCATTTAATAATTGCATAATCATGTCATGAGTGCCTACTGTTTTCTTGGGACTTAGATAAACACACACACACACACACACACACACACGCACACACACACACACACATTTAGCTCCAAATACACCTATGCGCACATATACGTATCTATGACCTTCTATTTTCATGATATCTTTGTAAAACCACTTACTAGTCATGGCACCATTTCTATGCAGCAATCTCCCTGAGCTTTCCTTTCCTTGCTTATAAAATGGTAATAACGGTACCTCTCTTAAAGGATTCTTGTGATAATTAAGTCAGATAATTTCTGTGACTTGTCTGCCACAATGTCCAGCCCTGTAGGCACTCACTAAATAATTACTATCGCAGCTATGACCGTTACTTTTACAACATCCCCCAGCAATAGATAATGGGGTCGCACCCTCATTTGTTCACTCCTTCCTCATGCACTCACTAATTCATTCCATGGTTCTGAGGTCTAGCCTGGACAACATTCCCCATGGGTGGCCTCCTCTTTATCTTCTCAGTGTAGGCACTCCCATAAAGAGGGGGAAGGGAAAGAGCAGAGGGAGGTACAAAGATTTGCTGAGCAATTATTTTGGACCAGGCACTTCCACAGTATTTTCTAACGCAATCCTTCCAGCAATCCCATGTTGCAAGCATCCTCATCCCTGTTTTATAAATGAAGGAAACGAGTTTGAAGAGATTAGGTCTCGTCAAGGTTACCCTGCAGGTGAGTGGCAGAGCCCAGATTCCTTCATAGATGTGGTATTCTGAATACCACGCTAGTGCTGCTCAACCCAGCGTCTGCCCACACTGCTAGGGAATAGCCAGCCTTGAAGAGTGAAATATTGCCTCTGAAAAGGCAGAGAGAGCACGCAGGTGCCAGAGCCCAGTGACTAATGCAGTTTTCCTTTTTAGCACCTTCGGCTACAACCAGTCCCAAAGCACACACCAGGTAGGAACTGAGAAGTCCTGGTTAGACAGCTACAGTTCCAAAAATAAAATTAGTGTTGAAAAAATATAAGCCAGAGAGAGTCTAAAAAGCAGCAGGAGAGCAAACTATTTGGAAATACACACTCAGAGACACGGACAAATGGGTCTCCTCTCCCAGAGCAGTAATACCAGAAAGCCATCCCCATGGTCTCTGTTGACCTCTATGTCCTGGAATCTATGACAAACCTGGAGACATGGAGAAACTTGGAGTCTTCATTTATTTGTCTATTCATTGCCCAAAGATGTTCCCAAACTTGTTACTCAGTGCTTCCTGTGTGCCAAATGCTGTGCTAGGCACTGAGGACACTAGCAGCACCAGCTTCCCACCCTCACTGAATGCAGTCTAGTGGAGGACAGAAGTAAGCATTGAATAACCCCACAAATAAGTCCGCAGTTGCACTTATGAGCTGTGCAAAGGAAGCCTCTCTGGAGCTATGAGCAACTATCACAGGGTGAATTGCCATTAGCAGGAAGGCCAAAGTTCCCTAAGGTGATGATTAAGATGAGAGGAGAGAGAAAGGGGAAGTGTATCAGTCAAGCTTCTTAGCTGCAGATGAGAAAGTCACCTTTAGATAGCTGAAAGCAGCAGGCATTTAGGAACAGGATCGTTGGAAAGACTAGAGAATCTAAGCTTCCAGAAACACCTCCCAGCAGTACCTTCTCTAGCAGAAATGAATCAAAACATGCGTATAGATATGGGCTACAGATCTGGAAGGATCCCCACCTTGCTTTCCTTTCTCCATTTCTTCCCCTACAACTTTCACTCCAAAACTCTTCCTGTGATTCAAACTCCCGGAACATGGTGTCTCAGCCAGGATCCCACCTGATGGAGAAACGGTGAGTATGTATAAATGGGCTCAGATTTTGTCAATCAGATTTGTGCTACTCCCCTGCTCAAAATCCACCAAGAGAGTTCCATGACCTCAAGATAAAGTGATGCCTATGGCATGGCTCATGGTACTTACTGGTAATGAGCTGGCCACAACCTAAATACAACAGTCCTTCCTGTGTAGAATTCCGCATCCCAGAGCCCGTCTACATGGTCATCACACTTCACTAAGCATGGAGTAAGGCTGCAGGAAGTGAGAAGTGATCCCAAAGAGAACACTGATTTCTGAAAAATGCAGCTACTTATCTGCAATGCTGGTGACGGACAGCCACAAGTCTTCTCCGACGTGTTTAAAAAAGTGAAAAACGACACTGTGTACTTTCCTTCTGTTAATAAATGATAAAGTAACTTTTCACTTTACAAAAATATGTCAACTCTGCCACTTGGTAGGAGAGCACTTTGATTAAAAGGGCCCTCTGGTGCAATCTGTCTCTCAACAACAGCCAGAAGGTTATCATAAAAGCCTAGTTCTAATAGGTTTTGACCAACACACGACTTGAAGCATGCATTTTTCCGACATAAGGTGCCTCTGACTTAGGCTGTGCCTGACAGAGGGGCAGCGGGACAGCCTGCTCACTGCCAGGAAGCTCTGACAAGGCTTTTCAGAGATGGGCAACCTGTGTGTATAGCCGGCATGCCTGCACCAGTTTTCTTGCCACAGTTTTCAACTTGTTCACGTAAGAAAAGACAAAATATGACGTCTAGGCCCAAGGATAAAGGTGGTATCAGTGAGATGCGTTGGCGAATACCCACTTTCAACTGAGAAAATTACTTTAATCGTTTCAGGATTGTGTGTTGGGAGCTTAGGAAGATGGCAGAGTAGGAGGACCCTGAGCTCACCCCGTCCCACACGTACAACTAGACATCACTCACATCCATGTAAATAAACCAGAGAGGGACCCAAAGACTGGCAGAATGAACTCTACAACTAAATGTAGAGAAGAGCTGCATCTGAGACATTACGAAGGGCAAATTGCAATCGAGAGTTGCCCACAAGGAGGAGGGAGCTGTGGGCGCAGAGAGAGGAAAGCACCAGAGAACCCACACAAAGATGGCGTGTCCCCATAATATCCTTCTTTGAAACCAGAGGGGCTGAATTCCCTGACTTTGTATGACAGCAGAACTTGGAGCCTGGAGCTTTAAAAGTCAGCTGACTCAGCACTGGGCAAAACAGCTGGTCCCCACTCTTAAAAGACAACAGCCCAAAGAGAGGCAACCTAGAAGCAACTGTTTGCACAATAGGGCAAATGGGAGGAAGATCTGTTTATTCCAATTTCAGAGTATATTGTGGGAACAAAGGACTGTCATTTTCCTCCCCCACCTCCAGCATAAACACAGGGCCACCTTTGGGAGGCAGCGCTGCACAGACGCTTGCTACCTAACCTGCTAGCAACGTGCCCTACCCCTGTATTCTCCTGAGGACTCACCTACTCCAAGCCTTCTGGCCTCGGCGGTGAGCTTACTGAAAATTTGGCTAACACCGAGCACGCACCCTGCCCAGGCACTGCACACAGACACCCCTGCAAGCCATGCCCCCTACAGATGCCACTGTCCACTGCATCCTCAGCTGCTGCCACCCCCGCCTCTTGCTGTGCCCCAGGCAGCCACTGCACTTCAAGGGTCCAGCCTTGGACTAGCATCTTAGTGCAAATTCTGTTAACACTGCCATCCCGCTCCAAGCTCTCCTGTAGTCACACCACTTCAGAGCCAGCCTGCATGGGTCTCATTAACACCACAGAAAGCAAGCATAGCCCACAACAGGCAGAAAGTCGGTGCAGACATCTAGACTGAAAAGAAAAGTGGCTCACACACATCAACAGGATACAAGCAACACACACAAGAGACTCCCCTGAAGCGCCAGGTTCTGGTGAACAGTGGACATTGCACTGGAGAGCACAGGACCTCTTCTTCGTAAAGCCACTACTCTCAAGAGCAGAAGACACAACTGACTTTCCTAATACACAGAAACAGACACAGAGAGGCAGGCAAAATCAGAAGGCAGAGCAATATGTTCCAAATGAAAGAACAGGACAAAATTATAGCAAGACATCTAAGCAAAACAGAAATAAGTAATAGGCCTGTTGGAGAATTTAAAGTAATGATTATAAAGACGCTCACCGGACTTCAGAAAAGGGTGTAGGACATCAGTGAGACCCTTGACAAAGAGATAAAAAAAATAATATCCAAAATGAAGAACTCCATAAATGAAAGTTAAAATACAATAGATGGAATACTGGGCTACAGAAAGCAGAGGAATGCATCAGTGACCTGGAGGACAGAGTAATGAAAAGCAATCAAGCTGCGCAGGTAAGAGACGAACGAGTACTGCATAATGAGAAAAGACTTCGAGAACTCAGTGACATTCATATTAGAAGGATCCCAGAAGGAGAGGAGAGAGAAAGGGAGGCAGAAAATGCATCTGAAGAAATAATAGCTGAAAACTTCCCAAATCTGAGGAGGGAAAGAGAGATCCAGATTCAGGAAGCAGGTAGATCCCCAAAAAATTTAATCCAAGGAGGTATACATCAAGACACATAGTAATTAAAATGGCACAAACAGTGATGAAGAAAATTTTAAAGGTTGCAAGAGAAGACAGTTACATAAAAAGGAAACCCCATAAGCCTAACAGCTGATTTTTCAGCAGAAACTTTGCAGGCCAAAAGGGAGTGGCACCATGTATTCAAAGTGCTGAAAGGGAAAAATCTGCTGCCAAGAATACTCTATTCAACAAGGCTATCATTCAGAACAGAAGGAGAGATAAAGAGTTTCACAGACAGACAAAACTTAAAATAATTCATGACAACTAAACCAGCCCTACAAGAAATGTTAAGGGGGAGTCTATGAGTGAAAAACAAAAAAACATAAAATAAAAACAGGAAGCAAAAAAGCAAAAAAATTAAGTATACCTGTAAAACTCAGTCAAGAGAAGCACAAAATAAAGAGATGTAAAATGGGGCGGCTGGGTGGCTCAGTTGGTTAAGCATCTGCCTTCAGCTCAGGGTCCTAGGACTGAGCCCTGCATCAGGGTCCATGCTCAGTGGGGAGTCCGCTTCTTCCTCTCCCTCTGCCCCTCCCCCAGCTCATGCGTGCACACATGCATGCGCTCTTTCTTTAATAAAAAAATAAAATCTTAAAAAAAAAGATGTAAAATATGATCCCAAATATTTGAAACATGGAAGGAGGATGAGAAGGATGAGAAACATAGAGAAGGATGAGTTTAGAATTAAGTGACCATCAGCTTAATATATACTGCTTTGTGCAGAAGGTGCTATATACAAACCTAATGGTAACCACAAATCAAAAAACAGTAATAGCTATGCAAAAAATAAAGAGAAAGGAATCCAAGTATATCACTAAACATGCCCAGCAAACCATGAAAAAAAGCAAGAAAGAATTGGAGAAAAACTACAAAAACCACCACCAAACAAGTAACAAAATGGCAATAAATCCATACCTATTAATAATTAATTTGAATATAAATGGACTAAATGGTCCAATTGAAAGACGTGGGGTGATAGGGTGGATAAAAAAAACAAGACCCATCTATATGCTGCCTACAAGAGACCTAAAGATACCTGCAGATTGAAAGTGAGGGGATGGAGAGACATTTATCACATAAATGGATGTCAAAAGTAGACGGACAGGGGCTCCTGGGCGGCACAGCGGTTAAGGCGTCTGCCTTCGGCTCAGGGCGTGATCCCGGTGTTCCGGGATCGAGCCCCACATCAGGCTCCTCCGCTATGAGCCTGCTTCTTCCTCTCCCACTCCCCCTGCTTGTGTTCCCTCTCTCACTGGCTGTCTCTATCTCTGTCAAATAAATAAATAAAATCTTTAAAAAAAAAAAAGTAGACGGACAAAACAGACTTTAAAATAAGACTGGAACAAGAGATAAAGAAGGACAAAATAGACTTTAAAACAAAGACTGGAACAAGAGACAAAGAAGGACACTATATAACAATAAAGGGGACAATCAAACAAGAAGATAACAATTGTAAACATTTATGCACCCAACATAGGAACACCCAAATATATAAAGCAGTTCATAAGAAACATAAAGGAACTAATCGAGAGTAATACAATAAGGGACTTTAACATCCACTTACATTTATGGACAAATTATCTTTAATAAATAAATAAACAAACAAACAAACCTCAACAAGGCATCAGTGGCTTTGAATGACACACTGGACCAGATGGATCTAACAGATACATTCAAAACATTCCATCCTAAAACAGCAGAATACACATTCTTTTCAAGTGTGCATGGAACAGTCTCCAGAATAGATCACATATTAGGCCACAAAACAAGCCTCAACAAATTCAAAAAGATAGAATTTATACGATGACTATGAAACTAGAAATCAACCACAAGAAAAAAAACTGGAAGTACTACGAATACAGGGAGGTTAAATACCATGCTACTAAACAATGAATGGGTTAACCAAGAAATCAAAAAAGAAATAAAAATTACATAGAAACGAATGAAAAATGAAGACACAGTGGTCCAAAACCTTTGGGATGCAGCAAAAAGTGGTTCTAAGAGGGAAGTTTATAGCAAAACAAGACTACCTCAAGAAGAAAAATCTTAGACAACCTTACTCCTAAAGGACCTAGAAAAAGAAAAACAAACAAAACCCAAAACTAGCAGAAGGAAGTAAATAATAATGATTAGAGAGAAATAAATGATATAGAAACTGAAAAAAGAAAAACAAAAACAATAGAACATCTCAATGAAACCAGGAGCTGGTTCTTTAAAAAATATCAACAAAATCGATAAGCCTCTAGCCAGATTCATTAAAAGCAAAAGAGAAAAAACTCAAACAAAATCACAAATGAGAGAGAAGTAGCAACCAACACCAAAGAAATACAATTACAAGAGAATATTATGAAAACTATATGTCAACAAATTAGACAACCTAAAAGAAATGGATAAATTCCTAGAAACATATAACATCCCAAAGCTGAAGCAAGAAGAAATAGAGAATTTGAACATGCCAATTACCAGCAATGAAGTTGAATCAATGATCAAAAACCTCCCAACGAACAAATGTCCAAGACCAGAGAGCTTCACAGGTGAATTCTATCAAACACTTAAAGAAGAGTGAATACCTACTCTTCTCAAACTATTCCAAAAAAATAGAAGAGGAAGGAAAAATTCCAAATTCATTCTATGAGGACAGCATAACCCTGATACCCAAACCAGGTCAAGACATCACAAAAAAAAAAAAAAGGAACTACAGGCCAATATCTCTGATGAGCACATATACAGAACTCCTGAACAAAATACTAGTAAACGGAATCCAACAACACATTAAAGAAATCATTCACTACAATCCAGTGGGATTTTAAGATGTAAGGGTAGTTCAATATTTGCTAATCAATCAATGTGATAAATCACATCAACAAGAGGAAGGATAAAACCACATGATCATTTAATAGATGCAGAAAAAGCACTTGACAAAGTACAACATCCATTCATGATAAAAACTTACACCAGAGTACATTCAGAAGGAACATATCTCAACATAATAGAGGAAACCCACAGGTAATATCATACTCAGTGAGGAAAAACAGAGCTTTTTCCTCAAGATCAAGAACAACACAAGAACATCCATTCTTACCACTTTTATTCAACAGAGTACTGGAAGTCTTAGCCACAGCAATTAGACAACAAAAAGAAGGCAGCTAAATTGATAAGGAAGAAGTAAAACTTTCACTATTTGCAGATGACATGATACTCTATCTACAAAACCTTACAGAGTCCACAAAAAAAAAACCCAAAAACACCCAAACCTACTAGAACTGATAAATGAATGCACTAAAGTCACAGGATACAAAAGTCACTGTACAGAAATCCATTGCATTTCTTTCTTTTTTAATAATTTTTATTGTTATGTTAGTCACCATACAGTATATCCTTAGTTTTTGATGTAGTGTTCCATGATTCATTATTTGCATATAACACCCCGTGCACCATGTAATACGTGCCCTCCTTAATACTCATCACCAGCCTATCCCATTGCATTTCTATACACTAATAACAAAGCAGCAGAAAAAGAAATTAAGAAAACAATCCCATTTACAATTGCACCAAAAATTACAAGAGATACCTACGAATAAACCTAACCATAGAGGTGAAATACCTGTACTCTGAAAACTATAAAACACCAATGACAGAAATGAAGAGGACACAAACAAAGGAAAAATACTCCATGCTCATGGATTGGAAGAACAAATATTGTTAAAATGTCTATACTAGTCAAAGCAATCTACACATTTATTGCATCGCCATCAAAATACCAACATTTTTCAAGGAACTAGAAAAAACAATCTTAAAATTTATATGGAACCACAATAGACCCCAAACAGCCAAAGCAATTTTGAAAAAGAAAAGCACAGTTGGAGGTATCACAGTCCCAGGCTTGAGGTTGTACTACAAAACTGTAGTAATCAAAACAGTATGGTACTGGCACAAAAACAGACACGTAGATCAATGGAACAGAATAGAGAGCCCAGAAACAAACCCACAATTACATGGTCAATTAATTTTCGACAAAGGAGGCAAGAATATCCAATGGGAAAAAGACAGTCTCTTCAACAAAGGGTGTTCAGAAAACTGGACAGCTACATGAAGAAGAATGAAACTGGACCATTCTCTTACATCATACACAAAAATAAACAGCATGGATTAAAAGCCTAAATGTGAGACCTGAAACCATAAAAATCCCAGAAAAGTGCATAGGCAGACATGTCTCACACATTGGCCATGCCAACATTTTTCTAGATATGTTTTGTGAGGCAAGAGAAACAAAAGCAAAAACAAACTATTGGGACTACATCAAAATAAAAAGCTTCTGCACAGTGAGGGAAACAATCAGCAAAGCTAAAAGGCAGCCCACTGAATGGGAGAAGATAGTTACAAATGACGTATCCAACAAAGGGCTAGTATCCAAAACAAAGAACTTAGACAACTCAACACCCTAAAAAACAAATAATCCAGTTAAAAAATGGGCAGAGGACATGAACAGACATTTCTAAGAAGACATACAGATGGCCAAACGACACATGAAAAGATGCTCAACGTCACTCATCATCAGGGAAATGCAAATCAAACCCACAATGAGATACCATTTCACACCTGTCAGAATGGCTAAAATTAACACAAGAAACAACAAGTGTTGGCAAGGATGTGGCACTGTTGGTGGGAATGCAAACTGGTGCGGCCACTATGAGAATGGTACGGAGTTTCCTCAAATAATTAAAAACAAAACTACTCTATGATCCAGTAATCACACTACTAGGTATTTACCAAAAAAATACAAAAATACTAATTCAAAGGGATATATCTACCCCTAGGTTTATAGCAGCATTATTTACAATAGCAAAAATATGGAAGTAGCCCAAGTGTCCATCGACAGATGAAGGAATAAAGATGTGATTATTTTATATATATTATATAAAATATATTTTTATATATATTATATATAATACACACACACGCATATTACTCAGCCATAACAAAGAATGAAATCTTGCCATTTGCAACAACATGGATGGAGCCAGAGAGGATAATGCTAAGTGAAATAAGAGTGAAAGACAAATGCCATGATTTCACTCTTACGTGGCATTTAAGAAACAAAACAAATGAGCAAAGAGAAAAAAAAAAGAGAGAGACAAATCAGGAAACAGACTCTTAATTATAGAAAACAAACCGGTGGTTACCACAGGGGAGGGGGTAGGGGCATGGGTTAAATGGGTGATGGGGATTAAGGCGTGCACTTGTGATGAGCACCGGGTATTGTATGGAAGTACTGAATCACTATATTGTAAACCTAAAACTAATATAACACTGTAGGTTAACTATACTGGAATTAAAATTTTTTAAAAAGAACTGTGTGCTGACTGGGGTAGAACCCCTGAATTTTCCTGGGGACGGGGTACACATGCTCACCCTGCACTATCAGTCCATCTGAAAGGCCACCTGGGTTCCTGCAATAGGACCCCAGGAGGGTTTGATCTGTACCCAGGGAAAATTTTAACCCAAAACAGATGGGTTTGAATATATTCTTCCCCTGACAAACTTCCCCTGGGGAAAGCTAAAGCAGACTGGCCTGAGGGTGTTTCTCTCCCACGGCGGAAGGGAAGTGTGAAGAAACAGCCTGAGAATGTGCTCACTCAGGATGATGACACAGTTTATGAGCACATCGTATGGTATCAAGGCTGTACATTTCCTGGGATCAAAAATATTTCCCTCAAACAAAGTCTTCTGTTTTCAACAAAATCAAACACCTTAAAACATCCCCCAAATCATAAAACGCAGGGCTTCCAGACTCCTGTTTTGACTAGCACACTATAAGATGGTGGTTCTCACCCAGAAACGGTAGAAAATATTGTAAATTTTGTCAATTTAGATGTAAAAAGATTAATTGTAGCTACAAAGAAAGCATCGAGAGATGGAAAAACAAAAACAAAAGCAGTCACTCCCAAGAAACCCTCAGTTAAAAAGTAACTTGATGCAGTGGCGTAGTCGGTGAAACAACCACCTCTTGGTCTCAGATCAGGGTCATGAGATCGAGCCCTGCATTGGGCTCTGCGCTCAGCAGGGAGTCTGCTTGAGATTTCTCTTTCCCCCCTTGCCCCTCCCCATGCTAGCGCTCATGTGCTCTCGCTAAAATAAATAAATAAACATGTGCTCTAAAATAAATAAATCTTTTTCTAAAAAGTAACTAGATGGATGGTTATATTTTATATTGTTATATAAAAGTGATAATTTCTTCAAAAATACTTCATTATAAACAGCAGTTTCTCTGTGTGTGTGTGTGTGTGTGTGTGTGTGTGTGTGTGTGTGTAAGAGAGAGAAGAGAAAGGGAAAGTTAGTTAACACTTGAAATATTCTGAACAGGAATCCCTGCTCCAGAGAGGGTTGCTTAAACTCTTTAGATATCATTATTAAAATCTATATGGGAAGTTTGTTCACCAGCTAAAAAGAGATCAGAAATTTTTTTTGGAACCAAATAGAAAAATGGACAAAGAATATGAACAGACAATTCACAGAAGAGGAAATCCAAGAGGCTAAAAGGCATATAAAGATACTCTCAAACCCATCTGCAATGATGCAAATGCAAATTTAAACCAAAATCAGACTCACAGACCCACCAAATTGCAAAACTTAGAGAGCTGCATCATACCGACAGTTGGTGGAGCCCAGAAACAGTCATGCACTACTGGTGAGAACACAGGCAGGGACAGTGCCCTGGAGAGTGAGCCAGCACCACTGCCAGGCCTCAGGAATTCCCTGCCCATGATCCCCAGAGAGGATCTCTCAGACCCACATGGGAAACGGGGATGTTGGGTGCAAATTCCTTCGTGGCATCAGGGAGCTGAGGCTGTCTGAAGACACGAATGAGGAAGCGAGGCAGTATGTGGAGCAGGGTGACAAACGGCACACGGGACTCAAGTGTCGAGTGGCGGATAGCACGTGTGCTCCCCAGACTCTGTCTCCCTCCTCTCTCAGCACAGAGGCACTCCTCCCTCCAGCTCCTGGAGCTGCTGACCACTGATGCTCTGAGTCCCTCTTGGAAAACTGTTCTGAGCCAAAGCAGCCCCTTACCCCAGTCCACCAGCTCAGTGCTTCCAAGGCAGCCCTCATCCAGTAACAGGTTGATGGCATAAGGCAGGCCCCTATCCTTAAGTCAGGGCAACTCTGCTGGACTAGCCCAGCTCCAGAGCTCCCCACAAGATCACCGAGATCTGCATCACAGATCAGGTCCTCCCCCTGCCTAGTCCTGCCTCCCTCCCTCCTCCCCTCCCTCCAAGGGGTTGACCCTGGAACACAGAATATTCCCAGTAAACTTTCTTCAAGCTAATCTCTATCTCAGAGTCTGTGCCCTGGGAAACCCAACCTAAGACACATAGCAACATAAGGAGATCATGTAAGAATAGCGAATAGGGAGAGAAAATATTGAGTAACAGAATGAGATCTCTAACCCAATAGAATAAATAGAACAACAGATGCACACAAAACTATACATGTTTTCAATAACACACATTTACACATTAGACGGCTTGCCTGTGTGAGGAAGGAAGGAACAGGAATGGGAGTGGGGCCTCGAACGGAGACCAATGAAGACAGCAGGATATGAGTTGTCAAGTCCACTAAGTCAACCATTTTGTGCCTGGGGTTCACATTAATACTAAGAATATCCAATGGAGGAAAAGACAGTCTCTTCAATAAATGGTGCTGGGAAAATTGGACAGCCACACGTGGAAGAATGAAACTGGACCATTCTCTTACATCATACACAAAGATAATCTCAAAATTGATGAAAGACCTTGATGTGAGACAGGAATCCATGAAAATCCTCCAGGAGAACATAGGCAGTAACCTCTTCAACATCGGCCACAGCAACTTCTTTCAAGACATATCTCCAAAGGCAAGGGAAACAAAAGCAAAAATGAACTTTTGGGACTTCATCAAGATAAAAAACTTCTACACATTGGGGCGCCTGGGTGGCACAGCGGTTAAGCGTCTGCCTTCGGCTCAGGGCGTGATCCCGGCATTATGGGATCGAGCCCCACATCAGGCTCCTCCACTATGAGCCTGCTTCTTCCTCTCCCGCTCCCCCTGCTTGTGTTCCCTCTCTCGCTGGCTGTCTCTCTCTCTCTCTCTCTCTCTGTCAAATAAATAAATAAAATCTTAAAAAAAAAAAAAAAAAAAAAAAAAACTTCTGCACAGCAAAGGAAACAGTCAACAAGACTAGGAGGCAATGCACGGAATGGCAGAAGGTATTTGCAAATGACATTACAGATAAAGGTCAGGTATCCAAGATCTATAAAGAACTTCTCAAACTCAACACCCAAAAGACAAATAATCCAGTCAAAAAATGGGCAGAAGACATGAACACTTTTCCAAAGAAGACATACAAATGGCTACCAGACACATGAAAAAATGTTCAACATCACTAGCCATCAGGGAAATTCAAATCAAAACCACATTGAGATACCGCCTTACACCAGTTAGAATGGCAAAAATTAACAAAACAGGAAACAACGAATGTTGGCAAGGATGTGGAGAAAGGGGAACCCTCTTACACTGTTGGTGGGAATGCAAGCTGATATAGCCACTCTAGAAAACAGTATGGAGGTTCCTCAAAAAGTTAAAAATAGAGCTACCCTACGACCCAGCAATTGTACTACTAGGTATTCACCCCAAAGATACAGATGTAGTGAAAAGAAGGAGCATGTGCACCCCAATGTTCATAGCAGCAATGTCCACAATAGCCGAACTGTAGATAGAGCTGAGATGCCCTTCAACAGACAAATGGCTAAAGAAGATGTGGTCCATTTATACAATGGAATATTACTCAGCCATCAAAGGATGAATACCCACCATTTGCACTGACATGGCTGGAACTGGAAGGAATTATGCTAAGTGAAATAAGTCAAGCAGAGAAAGACAATTATCATATGGTTTCACTCATATGTGGAACATAAAGAATAGCATGGAAGACCATGGGGGAAGGGAGGGAAATCTGAAGGGAGAGAGATCAGAAAGGAAGATAAATCATGAGAGACTATGGACTCCGGGAAACAATCTGAGGGTTTTGCCAGGTGATGGGCATTAAGGAGGGCACGGGTCGTGATGAGCACTGGGAATTATACGTAACTAATGAATCTTTGAACACTACATCAAAAACTAATGATGTACTATACAGTGGCTAACTGAACATAATTTTAAAAAATATTACTAACAATAAACTACTGTGAATTGATGAAATGAGGGGCAGTTCAAGATATGTGGCTGCCTACAGAGACTGGGTCTCCACTACCCCTGTGTTAACAACAGGTAAGAAGGCAAGCACAGCAGCCTGCTTCCTTCAGAACAGCACTGAGGTCTAGAGCCTCACTGGCTCTGTGAGCCCCCACTTTCCAGAGCACTCCATCCAGTCACTCAAATCTATGGCTGGCTGGTTCTGCCATCAGAGTATCTTGAGTACCTCTGGGTCTGGCCTGGGGTGAACCCGCCCTTCAAGTCACTCACAGCAATTGCTAAGGATAGAGAAGGGGAACTTCCTCATGTACAAGCATAGTTTATGTGACCGTTGTCTAACTTCTTATACATCCACTAGAATTGAGTTTAGAAATTGTTCTTGTGGTGATATTTCTGCAGCAAAATGGTGGAGGATTGAAATACAACCCCACAAAACTGTAACTGCCAGATACAACCAGTATTTGCCAGAAGATCCTGGTAATTATTGAACGGCCTAATCAGCTGTGAGGCAAAGACCCACTAGCTGCTTCCCAAACCCCTTCCTCTTCCTGGCAAGCAGTTCCCAGCACCCCTCCTCTCCACAGGCCCACAGTTAGTGTGGTCCTGTGATGAAGTTCTAGCCAATGGCATGTACACAGAAGTGATGCCAGCCCCTCCAAGCCTGGCCCTTATAAACCTTCTGGGAACAGTCCTCTGGGCTCTTTTGCTTCTGCCATCAGACTGCCAGACACAGATCAGCATGCATCCTTGGAAGCTGAAGTAGACGACGGCAGAACCAGGAGATGGGGCACGGGAGGGAGAGCTGCCTGCTCCTCCAGAAGACTTGTTTTGGATTTTACATGAGCAAATTCAAAAGGAATTAAAACATAGAACAAAGCTGGGAAAGTTAACATTTCATTATCTATTAATCATTCCTTACACTTGGGTTTGTGTGGTAAGGCTTCTAGCATTTCCTTAATTAGGTCTGTTTACATCTTCCTTCTCACCCCACAAATTAACCAAAAGAGTCCTCATTTTATTTTAAAAATAACCAAAGGTCTTTTTACTTAAAAAGAGAAAAAGGATAAATACCCAGGTGTCAAATAGAGAAAGCTATAAGGACAGAGCTGAGAAGGGCTCTCATTTATGGGAGGGAAATCCTAACAGCGGCCAATTATAAATAAAATGAGAAAGGTTACTCATGCACTGGTCAAATAAGTATGTACATATGAAGCTTTAAATTATAGAAGAAACTTTGTTTTAATTCAGGTAAGTTCAACAGCCCCTGCCAGCTGCCTGTTCTGTCTCCATTCCCACATTCTCACTTAGCTAACAGAGCCGTTCAGACTATCCCGTCTCCCAGCCCTGCCGCTAAGCATGACCACTTCCCTCAGTTCTGGCCAATCAGACGGAGGGGGAAGACCCTGAGGGAGATATTCTTTCCTGGACTCTAAACAATGTAGCCTTTGCCTTTTCTCTTCTTCCTGAGTGCTGCCAGAGGGGGGCTGAGAGGCTCTAAGGACAGCAGCCACCTTGTAGCCATAGGACACCCAGAGCAAGGCAGAGGCAGGCACGTAGAGGGTGACAGAATGGAGCCACGGGAAGAAGCCTGGGCTCCTGGTGGCTTTGCTGAACCATGGCAACAGCCTAGATCCCTACTGCCTCCCTTTCCCACGCCAACTTTTTGCTATCTATTCAGCCAACTTGGTTGTGTTTCTCTTATTTGCAGACAAATGGATTCCTGATACCATATTAATCTTTCTGCTCATTTTCAAATACAAGGACTTCTTTTTTTTAAAAAAAGCTGTGAACTTAGCACTCTATAATTTACATAAATGTTCTGTAATTTATAGTTTTTTTGTAATTTATACTTTAAGGATGATATTCAGAGATTATAATTCTCAGAGAGTGAGAGATTGATAAATTGGAGCTTCTAAACATGAAAATATAGGTAATTGAAAGCCTAAAACCCCATTTGTAAAAATGTATTTTAAAAACTCCTTTTAGAGGAGATTGCTGGGGAGATAGCAGAGTAGCATGACCCTAAGCTCACCTTGTCCCATGGATAAAACTAGATACAACTAGATAACACTCATATCAGTGTAAGTAACCCAGAAAACCACCCAAAGACTGGCTGAACAAACTCCACACACTGAATGTGGAGAAGAGGTTACACTGAAGAGAGTAGGAAGGGTGGGGATCTGGGGGGTAGCTAAACGGACCTGGGAGACTATCCCCAGAAAGGAGGAACCCACGGATATGGAGAGGGGAGAGGAACAAGACTATCACACTGGGAAACCCGCACAGAGAAGACAAAACCCTGTAACAATTGGCTATGCAAACCAGAGCAGCCAAATTTAATGAGGTCTTACAACCAGCTGGAATTTAAAAAAACCTGTAGGCTCAGCTTTGGGAGAATCAGGAGGGCAAGAGGAAAGGAAGTCCCCCACCCTTTTTTTTTTTTCCCTTTATTTGAGAGAGAGACAGTGGCGGGGGGAGCGCAAAGGGAGAGGGAGAAGCAGACTCCCAGCTGAGCAGGGAGCCCACAGTAGCACTCAATCCCAGGACCCCGGGATCCATTTCCAAGGTGCTGTTAGTTGTTCTAAGAGTGGGGCACTCCGACTGGGCGCCTGGGGGGCTCACTCAGAGCTCCCCACCCTTAAAGAGACAACACAACAAATAGCACCATGGAAATGGAGCACAGAGGCAGCAGTTTGAAAAGCAGCTGGGGCATACAGCAGAGAAAGTTGCTTACTAATCTCAGAGCATGTCCTGGAGGGACATTGATCACTGGCAAACTCCTCTAGGAACAAAGGAAGCAGTGGGTACAATTTCCCTCCCCTGCCCCACAGTATAAACATACAGCCACCCACAAGAAGCGCCACAGCACCAACACTCACTACCTAACTTCCCACCACACCACACCCCCACTTCGGTGGATCAACCCCCTCCCACCTGGCCTGCCTCAGCCCTGGTGCTTCAGATCCCCTCCCCCAGAAGATCAGTGCAAACCTTTCCAACAAGATACCTCCCAGAACCGTGCCCTCCCATACACTCTTAACTGGAACCCATCCAAAGTGGTTCCACAAGGCTGGCAGTATGCATGCAGTCCCTACAGGGGCCAGCACTACTCCAAAGTGACTCCTGCCCCGGGGAGAGAGAAAGATAACCACACACACCAGCCTGAGTACAGCCCCAGCAGAAGACTAGGGACAGAAAGCTGCTCTGATTATAGGCCCTGCCCACCATCCAAACTTTCTCAGGGGACAACACAAGAAAAGTCCCCTGCAGTTTGGTGCTACTGCATCTCTGGCAAATGCCTGGTCTGACTTAACTTGAGTCCCCGCACTGGCCTACTAAACCACAAGGACCAAGATTGCCCACAACAGACAAAGAGAGCCACTGCAGATAACTGAAGGGGAAAATGGCTCAGCCATAACAACAAGGCACATGAAACACATACAGGCGACACCCCTGAAGAGCCAGGTCCTGGTAAACAAGGGACACTGCGCTGAAGGGCACCACAGGGCGCCACCCTGTGGAAACTCCTGTTCATAAGACCACTACTTTCAAGAACGGGAGACATAATTGACTTTCCTAACACATAGCAACAGACATAGAGATTTAGACAAAATGAGGAGACACAGGAATATGCTCCAAATGAAAGAACAGGTCTCTTGCTGTGGTTTTTGTCCTAAGTGAAACAGAGATAAGTAATGTGCCAGATAGAGAAATCAAAGTAATGATCATAAAGATACTCATGGGACATGAGAAGAGAGTGGAGGACATCAGTGAGACCCTTAACAAAGAGATAAAAAAAAAGAACCAATCAGAGATGAAGAACACAATAAATGAAGCTAAAAATACACTTGATGGAAAAAACAGTAGACTAGAGGAAGCAGAAGAACGAATCAGCAACCTCTATGACTGATTAATAGAAAGCAATCAAGCTAATGAGAGGAAAAAAATATGAAAAATGAAAACAGACTCAGGGACCTCTGTGACTACATAAAGCATAACATTTGCATCATAGAGATCCCAAAAAGAGAAGAGAGAGAAAAGGGAGAGAAAATGTACTCAGAAATCATAATGGAAATATTCCCAAACCTGGGAAAGGAAACAGAAATCCAGATCCAGGAGGCAGAGAGACCCGAACAAAATCAACCCAAGTAGGTATACTCCAAAACGCAGTAATTAAAACAGCAAAAAGTAGTGATAAAGAATTTTAAAAATGCCAAGAGAAAAGAAAACAGTTACATACAAGGGAAAACCCTTAAGGCTATCAGCTGATTTTTCAGTAGAAACTTTGCAGGCCAAAAGGGAGTGGCACCAAGTATTCAAAGTACGGAAAGGGGAAAAAAATCTTCAGCCAAGAATACAGCAAAGCTATCACTGAGAACAGGAGAGATAAAGGGTTTCCCAGACAAATAAAGGAATTTGTGACAACTAAACCAGCCCTACAAGAAATGTTGAAGGGGATTCACTGAGTGGAATGGAAAGACCATAATCAAAAGTAAGAAATGTAGGAAGCACAAAAGCAGCAAAAATATGTATATCTATAAAAAAAATCAGTCAAGGGACTCACAAAATAAAAGGATCTAAAGTAGGACACCATGTACCTAAAAACATGGGAGGGAGAAGAATAAAAAATGGGTTCAAGCTTAAGTGACCAACAACTTAATATATGACTGCTATATGCAGAAGATGTTATTTACAAACCTAATGGTAACCACAAATCAAAAACCAGAATAGATATGCAAAACATAAAGAGAAAGGAATCCAAGTAGATCACTATAGAAAGCCAAAAAACCAGGTGAGAAAAGAGCAAGAGAAGGAACAGGAAGAACTACAATACAATCATAAAGCAAGTAACGAAATGGCAATAAGTACATATCTATCAATAATTACTTTAAATGTAAATGGCCTGAATGCTCCAGTGAAAAGACACAGGGTGACAGAACGGATTAAAAACAAACAAAAAAACGACCCTATCAATATCTGCCTACAAGAGACTCATTTTAGTTCTAAAACACACACAGATTGCAAGTGGAGGATGGAAACGCACTAATCATGCAAATGGGAGTGAAAAACAAGCCAGGTAGCAATACTTACATCTGACAAAATAGGCTTTAAAACAAAGACTGTAAAAAAATAACAATAAAAATAAAAATAAAATAAAACAAAGACTGTAACAAAAGACAAAGAAGAACATTCAATAATCATAAAGGGACTAATCCAACAAGAAGCTATAACAATTGTAAATATTTATGCACCCAACATGGGAGCACCCAAATACACAAAGCAGCTAGTAGCGAACATAAAGTAATCGACAGTAGTACAATAATAGTAGGGGACTACAGCACCTCACTTACACTGATGGATACATTATCCAAACAGAAAATCATCAAGGAAACAGTGGTTTTGAATGATACATTGGGCCAGATGGATTTAACAGATATATTCAGAACATTCCATCCTAAACAGCAGCATATACATTCTTTCAAGTGCACATGGAATATTCTCCAGAATAGGTCACATGTTAGGTCACAAAACAAGCCTCAACAAATTCAAAAAGACTGAAGTCATACCATGCATCTTCTCTGACCACAATGTTATGAAACTAGTAATCAACCACAAGAAAAAAATCTGTAAATACCACAAAGACATGGAGGTTAAGTAATGTGCTACTAAACAATGAATGGGTCAACCAAGAAATCAAAGAGGAAATAAAAAAAAATACATGGAGACAAATGAAAACACAACAGTCCAAAATCCTTGGGATGCAACAAAAGCCATTCTAAGAGGGAATTTTATAGCAACACACGCATGCCTCCAGAAGCAAGAAAAATTCCAAATAAACAACCTAACCTTACACCTAACAGAGCTAGAAAAAGAACAACAAACAAAACTCAAAACCAGTAGAAGGAAAGAAATAATAAAGATTAAAGCAGAAATAAATGAAATAGAAACTAAAAAAACAGAGCAGATCAGTGAAACCAGGAGCTGTTGTTTTTTATTTTAAAGATCATCAATACTGAAAATTTTTAGCTGGATTCATCAAAAAGAAAAAAAGAAAGAAAAGAATAGAGAGAACTCAAATAAAATCAGAAGTGAAAGAGGAGAAATAACAATGAAAAAATAGAAACACAAAGGGTTGTAAGAAAATATTATGAAAAATTATATGCCAATAAATAGGACAACCTAGAAGAAATGGCTGAATTCCTAGAAATATATAACCTCCCAAAACTGAATCAGGAAAAATTAGAAAATCTGAACATGCTAATTAACAGCAACGAAGTTGAATCAGGAATCAAAAAATTTCCAACAAACAAAAGTCCAGGACCACACAGCTTCACAGGTGAATTCTACCAAACATTTAAAAAGAGAATTAAAATGCTTATTCTTCCCAAACTGCTCCAAAAAATAGAAGAGGAAGGAAAAATTCCAAATTCATTCTAGGAGGACAGCATTACCCAGAAACCAAAACCAGATAGCGATGCCACACACACACACACACAAAAAAGAGAGAGACTATAGGCCAATATCCCTGATGAGCATAGATACAAAAATCCTCAACAATATATTAGCAAACCAGGGTGGCGCCTGGGTGGTACAGCAGTTAAGTGTCTGCCCTTGGCTCAGGGCGTGATCCTGGCGTTATGGGATCGAGCCCCACATCAGGCTCCTCCGCTATGAGCCTGCTTCTTCCTCTCCCACTCCCCCTGCTGTGTTCCCTCTCTCACTGGCTGTCTCTATCTCTGTCAAATAAATAAATAAATAAATAATCTTAAAAAAATATATTGGCAAACCAAACCCACCAATACGTTAAAAATTATTTCTCACAATCAGGTGGGATTTATTCCTAGGATGCAAGGGTGGTTCAATATTCACAAATCAGTCGACATGAGATGATACATCACAACGACAAGAGAAAGGATAAAGGGGCGCCTGGGTGGCACAGCGGTTAAGCGTCTGCCTTCAGCTCAGGGCGTGATCCCGGTGTTCTGGGATCGAGCCCCACATCAGGCTCCTCCGCTATGAGCCTGCTTCTTCCTCTCCCACTCCCCCTGCTTGTGTTCCCTCTCTCGCTGGCTGTCTCTGTCGAATAAATAAATAAAATCTTTAAAAAAAAGAGAGAGAGAAAGGATAAAAACTATATGATCATTTCAATAGATGCAGAAAAAGCTTTTGACAAAGTACAACATCCATTCATGATAAAAACCCTCAACGAAGTAGGTTTAGAGGGGACATATCTCCACATTATAAAGCCTACAGCTTACATCACTCAATGGGAAAAAGTTCTGAGAGTTCTTCCCCTAAGATCAGGAACAAAACAAGGAGGTCCATTCTCACTGCTTTTATTCAACATAGTACTGAAACTCCTACCCACACCAATCAGATGGGGGAAAAGGAATAAAAGGCATCTAAATGGGTAAGAAGTAAAACTTTACTATTGGCAGATGACATGATACTGTATCTAGAAAACCCTACAGAGTCCACACACAAAAATACTACTAGGACTAATAAATGAATTCACTAAAGTCACAGGATACAAAATGAACATACAGAAGTCCATTGTATTTCTATACACTAATAATGAAGCAGCAGAAAAAGAAATTAAGAAAACAACCCCAATTACAATTGCACCAAAAAGAATTAGGTACCTAGAAATAAACTCAACCAAAGAGAGGAAAAACCATACTCTGAAAGCTATGAAACATTGATGAAAGAAACGAAGATGACACCAACAAAGGAAAAGACAGTCCACGCTCATGCATTGGAAGAACAAATACTGTTAAATGACCATACCAACCAAAGCAATCTGCAAATTTAATGCAATCCCTATCAAAATACCAATAGCATTTCTCATAGAACTAGAACAAACAATCCTAAAATTTATATGGAACCCACAAAAGATCCCAAATAGTCATAGCGATCGAAAAGGAAAAACAAAGCTAGAGGTATCACAATTCCAGATTTTGAGATACACTACAGAGCTGTAGTAATCAAAACAGTATGATACTGGCACAGAAACAGATACATAGCTCAATGGAACAGAATACAGAGCCTAGAAATAAACCCACAATTACATGGCCAATTAACTGTCAAAAAGGAAGCAAGAATATACAATGGGAAAAAGATAGCCTCTTCAACAAATGGTGTTCAGAAAACTGGATAGCCACATGCAGAAAAATGAAACTAGACTGCTTTCTTACACCATACACAAAAAGAAACTCACTATGGATTAAAGACCTAAATGTGAGACCTGAAACCATAAACATCACAGAATAGAGCACTGATAGTAATGTCTCTGACATTGGTCATAAAAACATCTTTCTAGATATGTCTCCTGAGGGAAGGGACGCAAAAGTAAAAATGAACTATTGAGACTATATTAAAATAAAAAGATTCTGCACAGCAAAGGAAAAAGCCAACAAAACTAAAAGACAACATGTTGAATGGGAGAAGATATTTGCAAATGACATATTCAGTAACAGCTTAGTATCCAAAATATATAAAGAAGTCAGATAACTCAACACCCCAAAACCAAATAATCCAATTTAAAAATAGGCAGAAGACATGAACAGATATTTCTCCAAAGAAGACATACAGATGGCAACAGACACATGAAAAGACACTCAACATCAGGAACATGCAAATCAAAACCACTATGAGATGTCACCTCACACCTATCAAATGGCTAAAATCAAAAACGCAGGAAACAACAAGTGTTGGCAAGGATGTGGAGAAAAGTGAACACTTGTTCACTGTTGGTAGAAATGCAAACTGGTGCAGCCATTGTGGAAAACAGTATGGAGGTTCTTCAAAAAATTAAAAATAGAATTACCATATGACACAGTAATTGCACTACTATTTACTCAAGAATACAAAAACACTAATTCAAAAGGATATATACAACCCTATGTTTATTGCAGCATTATTTATAATAGCCAAATTATGGAAGCAGCCCAAGTGTCCATTAATAGATGAATGGATAAAGAAGATGTGGTGTATGGAATACAATGGAATATTCAGTCATAACAGAATGAAATCTTGCCACTTGTAACAACATGAATGGAACTAGAGAGGATAATGCTAAGCAAAGTAAGTCATAGAAAGACAAATACCATACAATTTCATTCATATATGGAATTTAAGAAACAAAACAAAGGGAAAAAAGGACAAATCAAGAATAAACTCTTAACTATAGAGTACTGAGGGTTACCGGAGGGAAGGTGGGTGGGGGGCTGGATGAAATAGGTGAAGAGGATTAAAGAGTTTGCTTAACATGATGAACACTGAATAATGTAGAAAATTGTTGAATTACAACATTGTACACTTGAAGCTAATATAACACTATGTTAACCATACTGGAATTAAAATAAAATAAAATGTTAAAACAACTTTTAAAAAGTTTTCTTAAATATAAATATATTCTGACGAGGAAAAAAATTAACTAAATGCAAGTATTTGTAAAGAGCCGCAAGTTCCTGACACAGGGCTCCTATGCTCTTGTAGTTTCCAAAGTGATAAGAACATTGAGAGCATGTTTTGTTCTAATATTTGGTCTTGGACCCCATTCCTGACACAGGGCTCCTAAAACCCTCAGAATTTCCTGGGTGATAGGAGAATCTTTTGTTCTACAGAGGTGACTTGGTGGTCTCCTGGAAGGGAGCTGGTCACCAGAAAGACCAAGCCATGATTAGAAGCTTAGAACTTTTAGTTCCATTCCCCATCCTCTGGGAAGGAGAGAGGGGCTGAAGATTGAGTTAATGGTCAATCAAGCCTATGTGATCCTCCATAAAAATCCCTCTAATACAGGGTTCAAAGAGCACCTAGGTCGGTGAACACACCTGCATGGCAGGAGGATGGCATACTCCAGTCGCGCAGGGATAGGAGCTCCAGTGCTCAGGACCTCATCCTATGTATCTCTCATCTGGCTGTTCATTTGTATCCTTTATCACATTCTTTGTAATAAACCTGTAAACAGAACAGTTTCCCCGGAGTCTGTGAGCCATTCCAGCAAATGATCAAGCCCAAGGGGGGGGCTGTGGGGACCTTGATCTCTAAGCAATCAGTCAGAAGCACAGGTGACAGGCTGGGACTTGTGACTGGCATCTGAAGTTGGGCAGTCTTGTGTGACTGAGACCTCAGCATGTGGGATCTGACTCTGACTCCAAGTAGATGGCGTCTGAATTGAAGTGAATTACGGGACACCCAGCTGGTGTCACAGACAATTGCTTGCTCTGTGGAAAACTCACACATGTGGTATCCAAAGTCTCATGAGTGTATGAGTAAAGGAGAAATAAAGGAGGGGTGTTTCTCTTTACATGAAGCTAAAAATCCTTTTTTTTTTTTTTTCAAAGAAGGCTCCATGCCCAGCATGGAGCCCAACTTGGGGTTTCCTCTCATGACCCTGAGATCAAGACCTGAGCTGAGATTAAGAGTCAGATGCTTAACCAACTGAGCCACCCAGCTGCCCCTAAGAATCCTTTAAAAAAAAAAAAATGAAGAAAACGTGTCACTTTCAATCTTGGCCTATGAAATGGTGGATTCTGAGCCAAGAAAATGAAATGAAACTTTCCCCTGACTTTTCTTTTAAAAAAACAAAAAAAAATCTTACATGAGCCTTATTTTCTCTAAATGATTACGAATTCCAGACATAGGTACTTTGTATTGAATGCTTTTCCTTCCAAATAAAAATGTATTGTATAATAAAACTGGGAAATTTAACATTTCACAGTCTAGTAATTTCCTTATAAATTGGAATCAGAAAAAAATCTGTTGGTGAATTAAGTTTTTGTTGAAACTCAATTTCTTATAAATGACTATGTGTTTTATCTCTTAGTATGTATGCACTTATTACAGAAAGCAAAGATAGAAACACCATGACATACTTAAATTATGCTAAGATTGGGTTTTACAGCAAAAGCAAAATAGCTAAAACTTTTTATGACTGTAATTTTCTGGATTTCCTACACTTATTTTCATATAAAAATGACAACAATAAAAAAATACTCTAGTTACTCTTACTTAAATTAATATCGGAAAATATATAAGTGGAATGTCAATGCGGTATTACAATTAATATTACAAATATTATGTCAAAATCTAGATTACTAGGGTTTTAAAAAATAAATTGCTTCCAGTAAAACCAGACATTGTAAAATTATATAGATGCATTTCCATTTGTATTGGTTTAGATAATTTCCAATAAAAGCATTTTACGGATACTTGTTCGTATTAACTGTAAGGTATTTTCTTATCGTTTTGTTTGTATTTTCTGATCTAAATTGTTTTGGGAGACTTTGGAGTTACACCCTATTGGGTGTTACAGAGACGTATACCTCCTACCATATATGGATGTACTCCTCCACATCCCAACGCCTAGACAGTTAGATGGGGCTGCACGACTTGTCCTGGCCGAAGGGCTAGGGATCAAAGTGGTACATATCCCTTCTGGGACAAAGCTCTGTAGAGCTAGGGCACGACACAGCAGCTCTCTTTTTTTCTGTTCAGGCGACTAAGGAAGCCAAGTGTTCCAGATGGTGGAGCTTCAAGAGGATGCACCTTCTGTCAGCCTGGACCCCTGAATAGCCTTATGGAGCAGAACTCCAACTGACCCATGGTAGATAGGGATTATGATTGGGAAATAAACTTCCGCTGGGTTAAATTACATAGCATTATTCTGGCTAATTAACTGAGATAACGAGTATCTATATTCATCTACATGGAATGCAAAACGCAAAACTATTATCATAGGAGTTAAATAATGTCATTAGTAAATTCAAATGTATATGCAAAAGCTGGGTTCACATTTTAGGCCACAAAGAGAGTGACAGGATAATTCTAGGCAAAAACCTCCATATCTGGTATTTGTCCACATTCTCTACTAATTTCATGCAATGTCTGCCTCAGATACTGAGAATGTTATGGGTTTATATTCCCTCCAGTCCCTCCAAGAAAAAATAAAGAGAATTGTAGTTTTCCCCTCCAATCACCATGATGCCAACATGGAAAATCACCTGAAACTGTAAAAAGGAAAACATGCTTGCCTTTATTTGGGCTTTCCCAACCATCCAGTATTCCTTGAAATCTCTGCCTGATTCTATCTTTTTCTAGGTCATGCTCAAATTCAGGAAAATTCCCTGGAGGCTGATCTTTCTCCTGCACTTTACCATTTCTTCCCATTCTCCTACACATGCTCCGTTTTTTGACATCAGTATTAGTGTTTCAGGGTTTGGTGCTATGCCTTTGATTCTTTCACACCATGCTGTCTCCTTCGAGTAGCTCACGCCTGCTTTTGGCTCCACGGACTTGCAAAAGTCACTGCCAGGGCAGATTCCTCACCAGCACTATGGGTGTATCTGAGGCCCCTTCATGGGCCCTGTCACTGTAAGAACCTCAAGCAGCCCATCATCTTCCCCCAACCAATCTGCTTCTCTCCCTCTGACCCCTCACTTGACATCACCATCAACCCAGATACCTGGGCTGTTATCCTTGGAAATCCCCACTTATTCAAAGTTGGGATTTTCCCCCCCTCATTCCTTATTTTTTTCTAATATACAGACCTACTCTTCTCACACACAATCACTCTCCCCCATGCTATGCACCAGCCCAGTCCCTCCCCACTCCTTTCCAATTCAACCCTGCTTCAAGTGAGCCTTCTAAATACAAATCACACCCACATCTTCCAGTGCCTCTGAGGGCCCATCCTCCCCCTCACCATTATCTCTAGGTCCTTTGCTGTCCCACCTCTGCTGTTCTATTAAGCCACTTTTCTCTCCTCTCCTGGTACTCTGGATTCCAGCCATACCAAACTGTTTGTGTGTCCCTGGATTCTGCATACACTCACCCTTCTGGGCCCTTGCTATCACTGTGCCTTCTACCTGAAATGCCTCTCTCTCATCTGTTCATCTGACTAAGCACTGGCCATCATTTGGGTTTCAGCTTGGACACCATCTCCTCAAGAATGTCTTCCCTAGCCTCCCAGCCGACCTGGATCCCTCCTCTCTGCTTCTCCACTGTCCTCGCTTCCCTCTGACGTGGACCCATCATATCACCCTGCATGGCCTGTCTCCTAGCCTATCTCCCCTGCTCCCTCCCTCCTGGATGAGCACCCTTTGGGCCCAGAGAGGTGGATTCCCCCACAAAGCTGAGGATCCTTTCCTCAATGCCCCTCACTTGCCCAGTCCCTTCCCAAGGCCCTGACAGCGGCCCCAGCAATGTGTTCTCATGGTCACACGATTTGTCAAAAATAAGATACTTAAACATAATCGGTTAACAATGCCATCTCTCTCCAGCTGACTTCCCCTCTGTGTCATTTCCCTTTCTGTAGTTGGCATTGGAGCAGCTGTGGGGTCGTTTAGTGTGTATTTTACAAAAGGACTGTGCAGTCACTTCCAGGGAATACTCTTACCGCCCACTGTGCCGACTCCTCCAGCATCTTGCACAAAAGGCACAAGTCCAGGGATTGTATGACAGCATAAACATGTCCCACAGCACCTGGGGGTGGAAGAGAAATCAAGTTCAAAACACATGGAGTCAGAGCTCCATCTTACAACCACAGGGAGATTACAATTACCAGCAAAGGCTTCAGTGCCTATCCATGCTTAGATAGTGCTATCCTAGATAAAAAGTTCTCTCTTCTCAGGAATATAGCTAATAATGTATACAAAACTATAAAATTTGGCACACATTTTAAAATTCTTTATGGGAATGTAACAAAATAAATTTTATCTTAATTCTTGTGCTGTAGGGTACAAACCTACAGCAATACTACAGACAGAGAACACATCTATGTAGGAAACAGCACGTTTTAACATCCCCATGTTATCACGGCATATCTTGGTGGATCTAACACAATCTCTCCCCCAAAAAATCTGGAAGTTTCAGATAAAACTGCACACAAAATTACCACTGATGTATGTGAATTAACTTGAATTTAAATAAAATCTTGAAAGAAAAAAAAATTACCACTGATGCAAGAAAAGGACCTAAAGAAACTCGCCTGGCAAAACTCCAACAGTCAATATATATTGTCTCAAAGTAAGTTGATTTCACAACTATGCAGTTAAGTACAAAGTACTAGCATTTAAAAATGTATTTGGATTTCTTTGTGTGTTCCTTAATTACAGATCAATTTTGTGTATTTTTTTTTTCAGAATTAGTGATCATTCCAAAACTCAAATACAACAGAAAGGAAGTATCCTCATGGGAGCCAAAAATATCAACTAAAAGACAGACTAGGAGAGGGGTCAGCACATCCAAACCTCTCACATCACACTAGACTAAAATGTTGAGGTCCAGATGAAGACAAGGAAGGAATCATGGTACCCAAAAGTGTAGATCATGAAATAACAGAAGATATAAAAAAGATGATGACGATCAGAACACTACCAAACAAGAAACAAACAAGCAGAAGGAAATACAATCCATACACTGAAAATAGAAGTTTTTTCCAAATTTACAACAATCCTCATATTTCTGTGACGTACTATCAGGACTCATGAGGATGAAAGATGTTTTCCTAAACTACCAATAATATACAGTCATGTCTGACAAACTACGCAAGAGGCGAGACTGAATCACCTTTCTATCTTCACAGTAAATCACATTACAAAACTGTCTCTGTATGAATTGACAATTAAAGAATATGCCATCAAAATAGGTTAGTAAAAATTATTACAGAGCTGTGTCTAGCTCTTAATTCAAACACAATATTATTTGTCTAGTTTTGTCAGCTTTTAAAAATCTTAAATTTGATGTAATTTCTTTCTTCCTCTAAGCAAATATCTACGTTTTACCGACCTTTTTTTTTTTAAGATGTACTTGTTTATTTTAGAGAGAGCGTGCGCACAAGCAGGAGGGGCAGAGGGAGAGAGAGAATCTCAAGCCGACTCCCCACTAAGCACAGAGCCCAGCACAGGGCTCTGATCTCATGACCCTGAGCCGAGACCAAGAGTTGGATGCTTAACCGACCACGCCACCTAAGCACTCTAATGTCTTACCTACTTTTGCGATAATCATTTTGTATTATTTTCTGGAAAGGACACACAAAGGCTGGGTCCACCCCCGGGTGCATGAGGACTCTTTCCATGTTTCTCTGCACTGCCTTACCTTGTGCCTTGCTCAGAAAACAAGCGGCTTGGGAGCCACATGTGCTATTACCGCCCTACCTCTGAGTCTCCCCAGGTCACTCCACAGTGTAGTGCTCCGCCAGTGTCCAGTCCTTTCTCCCCCAAGGGCTGGGATACCTGGAGCTGGGGGAAGTGCCAGGTCAGAGGGTGCACACACAGCTGCATGCCACAGAAGAGCAAATATCCTGGGAACTCTGGTTTTGATGTCCACAGCCCCACAAAGAGCCCCACCTCTGTCACTGAATCCCTAGAATTATGCCAGCATCATAGAAAGGAACAAGGACCTGATAGAATCCCCCTGCTGTATGGTCCCACTCTGGCCAGTCTACAGGCTCATCTGCCCGTGCAGAAACAGAGCTCCTCTTGTTTGCTAAAGCAGTAAGACTTCTCTCCCCCTCCCCCACCACTGCTCCCTTGGCAAGGGATGCTCAGTGAGGAAGCGCAGGCCTGCATCTGGCCGGGTCGTCACTGTCCAAGACAAAAGCTGTTATTAATCCTCCTGCTTCAGGGCTTTAGTAGATTGTGAAAAGCATTTTCTCCTGGGTGTGCCTAAAAGGAACCAGGGCGTTTCTGTCCTGGCTTGCCTCAAACAGTGTCCTCCAAAGGGAAGCTGCCAACTTGGTCACTTCTTAGAAGGTCCACATTCTGCTGATGTCTCCCACCTACCCGAGTGCTGAGCAGAAGCTGTGCACAGAGCCAGGCCTCCACCACGTGCACTGGCCCCACTGGCCAGCACAGAAAAGGACTTTCGCACCGAGTTACACAACGGACAGAAGGAGCTCCAGCCTATGCTCCGACAGCGCCTCGTCTTCCCTGCTCTGCTAGAAATAACCAGAGGGCAATTCTGGTAAGAATAACTATAGGACACAAGCACATCCTAAGTGCCTTATTTTTACAGTTAACCTTCCAACAACCTACGAGGTGTACTTTTATTAACCCCATTTTGCAGATGTGGAAATTGAAGTCCAGACGGGCTAAGTGATCTGCCCAAGGACAAGCAGCTGGTGATGGTATTAAAACAGACAATTAGACCCTGTGTTTAACACTGTTTTTTTAATTGTAAAATAACTGATCACAGCAACCCCATAACCACACACCTACTTGGTGCCAGACCCTGGGCGAGGTGACGGCAAGCCACAGATGAGAAAGACATTTGCTTCTCCCAATGCCTGTAAGGAGCCCTTGGGCTGGTGGGTGGGGGCGGAGACAGACATTTGAGGAAGGGATTTTAACACATTAAAAATGCAAATACAATGTGTGCTAATGGAAGGAAGCCTTGACAAGTAAGGAAATGTTTGCTAATGCAGGTCTAAAAGAGAGCTATTTTCTTTCTCATAGTCATTTTCTACAGAAGTCCTTCCACATTACATCTACAATAGAGCTGCTTTTATAGGATGGGAAAACACAGAGGTGCAGAGCCAGTGTCAAATCTTCATTTCGATGTGTCTTATGATTCTTAATAGCAACTCTCATTTCTTATAGGATACCCATTCAATCCCCACCATTTCCCAGGCTAAAAACCATTCTGAGGCTCAGAGAGCTAAGGGGACCAGAGCCAGGTCCCACAGCACAACCCAAATCTGAAGGCACCTCTGTAGAACTGCCAGGTCCACCAGCTCGCCAGCACCCAACACCGCTTTTTCCAGAATACAGCCATTCCACCACCGAGGGGCTGCCGCAAGACCTGGGACAGGACAGACTCCAGGCGGGGCTGGAGATGTTGAGCCCTCCCCCCCACACACACTACAACTGCTTTACCTCCCCAGGCCCAAGATTCATTGCCACTGGCGTTCGGGGCCTGAGCTCAGCTCTCTGGGGACCACGCTGGAGGTGCACGGTGACTCAGGGCCTCCACTCTAAATTCCTATTAAGCACTCTAGATTTAATAGCTGCTATTAATACAAATTATGCTTCATTAAGCGTGAAGCTAAGGAGAACTCAGCTCAGAGGCTCCAGTTCAATACAGGCTGAAGGACAAACAGAACAGCTATTTTTAATCCTGGCAATGTCAATGCGAGGGAGAGCAGCCTGACATTGCATGTGCCCGTCGCCACTGCTACAAATGCAGTTTTTCACATTTCACATAAATATCTGTTTTCAGCTCAAGGTGTATAACAGAGGTAAGCCTTTCTAATTCTTGACGGATGGGGATACTACCCCCCATTTTTCCCTTCAGCAAACATTTTTCTGGGAAGCCTGAGGAGAAGCGGGGAGGGAGGAGCTCTCAGTAGGTCCTCGGGCAGACCGTGCCCCACACCTCTGAGCAGGCTCCGCTCTCACAGGCTGGAGCATTAGCAAGGCCTGTCCTGCTGCCCTTGCCGTCAGCTCGCTGGGTGTGCAAGCTGCAGCGTCTCCAGAGACAATTCAAGAGTACGTCAAAATCATACCCGTGGGGTCCTTCTAGGTCAGGGGTCAACAAATATTTTCTGTAAAAGGCCAGAGACAAACTATTTTAGATTTCATGGGCCCTGTGATCTCTGTTCCACCTGTTCAACCCTGCCGTTGTAACGCAAAAGCAGCCACAGAGTACTCATAAAGTAATGCCCATGACCGGACTCCGATAAAACTTCATTTACAAAAATGGGGGGTGGGCCAGATTTGGCTCCCAGGCTGTAGGGTTTCCTACCTCTGTCTGATTCAAATTTACTGTTCCATCCTACATGTTTTCGCAACGGGTGTAAGCTTAGTCTTCTTTAAACATAGTTATATCACCTATATCTGTTTACCTCCTACAAGGTTACATAAAACTGGCATTAAAAAAAAAAAACCTCTACATGATGCCAGTGCAAGATTACGGCATTACCATGTCTGGATTGGTTGAATTTACTTATTATCTCCACTATGCTCAATGAAGTCTGTGATACACATTCACAGAGGTGCAATTTGCTTTTGCTGAGAAGTCAGTTTGCATGCTTTTATATTTTGTATAGCACATGATCATTTTTATTGGTTCTAAGAATCTGCAATGGGTTCTGCTAATGAAATAAATTCTCCAGTTCATTCACTGTGGTAGGTGTATTAGTCACGGTTCTCCAGAGAAACAGAGCCAATATATGTAATAAGGTATTGGCTCATGCAATTAGAGGCTGCGAAGTTCCATGATCTGCTGCCTGCAAGCTGGAGAAGTCAGGAAGGCCAGTAGTGTGGTTCAAGGGACTGTGAGCCAGACAGCTGATGGTGCAGATTCCTTGAATCTGAAGGCAAAGGGCAGAAGACTGACACTCAGCTCAGCAGTCAGGCAGAGAAAGAATTCTCCCTCCCTCTGCCTTTTTGTTCTACTCAGGCCCTCGGAAAGTTAGAAGATACCCACCTGCACTGAGGAGGGCCATCAGGTGTACTCAGTCTACTAATTCAAATGCTAATCTCTTCTAGAAACACCCTCACAGACACCCCCAGAAATAATGTTAAACCAGGTGTCTGAGCATCCCATGGCCCAGTCAGTTGACACATAAAATTAACCCTAACAGTAGGTTAGATACTTGTTCAGGTAATATTTATTCCCACCTCCTTTCAAGAAGTTCATTGCCCTTGAGTTTGATGTGATTTACCTTGGCCAACGGGAAGTCAGAATACATCAAAGAAGAGACTTAGAGTTTGGCCTGTCTTTCCCCACAAGCGCGTGCCAGTAAGGTGGTAGAGCTGCTTCCAAGAGTACGTGAGGAACAGGCTTCCATAGCCCTCAGTAAAAGGCATTTAAGAAAAAAATGCTTGAATAAGATTTTTCAGGGAAAAAGGTAACAAAAAAATATTTAAAAATAATTGCTATGCCAGATGTGAAACTAGTTACTGTCCTACAGAGCAATAAAACCATAATTTGTGTGTTTTTTTTCCTATCAAGAACTCAAGTCAGCATGTAACTTTACAATGTCTGAGCTCTAATAAATGGTAAAACACAAGGTCAACACAGTAACCTCTCATAAACAATTAGATAATCCTTGGTTGAGCCTATTTTGTTTTGTTTTTTAAAGATTTATTTGAGAAAGACCACGAGCAGGGAGGGGGAAGAGAGAATCCCAAGGAGACTCCCTACTGAGCGCGGAGCCCAAGATCATGACCTGAGCTAGAGAGTGGGACGTTTAACCGACTGAGCCATGCAGGCACCCCGAGGTTGAGCCTGTTAGCAGTTAAAATTCCTACGTTTTTGCCTTATTTTCAAGCTTCAAGTAAATTTTCTTTACCATCATTTGAGAGAGACACCACCATCCTAGAGAACACCTTGGGGTATAAAGGAAAACCACATCCTGAACAAGCACACCCTGGAAGCAGACCTGGCAATGCTCCTGCTGACTCATTCGCCCCATGTAGATAAACTACACACTCTGTGCACCTTGTTGCCTGGGCTGTTCCACCTGGAGCAGGGGATGAAGAGGAAGAAACCCTGAGGAGGAAGGCCCCAATCATTCTCCCACAGGCATGGCTTTAGAGGATTGCCTTGGACTCACACTATGGCAGCCTGCAGCTCTGTATTCCCTAACCTTGGGGGCCACCGAGAAGAATGAACTGGTACAAATGTGTTAAGATGAGTGGTCAAGGGGTTTTACTGGCTTACTATGTCTAGCAGATGTCACCAAACCGAAAAATGTAATACTCCAAAACCCTCATAAAGATGCAAATAATCACAAATATTTTATTGTTCCTAATATTACAATAGCTTTAGTTCTGTCCTTTCTTAGTGACATAACATCTCTTGGAGGGAATTAATGGGGCTCACAGGAAACTATGAACCTCACTCAGGCTGTCAGACACAGGCAAAGTTAGGTGCACTTAGATTTATCTTGGTAAGTGGATAAGCATCACTCGGACCTCACACACCCAGAACAGTTAGAAGGGGTGCCAGACGGAGTGCAGGAAGGTTTCCTGAATCTCTCAGGGCTCTGCCAGAAGTCTTAAGATTCTTCTCAACAGACTGAAGACCAAACTTTCACCGCAAAGGGTCAGATAGCCAATACTTGGGGCTTTGTGGGCCATACCATCTCCGATGCAAATACCCGACTCAGGAGTGAAAATAGCGATAGAAAATGTAAACCAACAAATGACTGCGACTGAGGGCCAATAATTTACAACAGGTGGCAGGCTAAATTGGGGCCATATTCTACCAACCCCTGCTCTAGACTACAGCAGACTCCCTAAACCAACGTGACGACGACCCTCCTTCGGTTGCACAGCCCTGATAGGCCCACTTCCTACCCCTCCATACCTAGGTCCTTAATGCGAAGTAAACTGTCGGTCTGCTTTTCCCACCATCTGTGGGAGCTCAATCCTTTACACGCAATTAGCACAGCAGCCGAGGGGCTGCACACAACGCTAGCTCTTTCGTGTACTACCTACAGCCTGAGCGGCTGTGAGCTACAGCCCAACTCACCAAGGGAGACTAGACCGGGCATTGGCCCCCAAGGCCCAGCACAGCTTCGGGCGCGCAGGTGGGGGGCGCCGGTGGGGCGGGGTGCTGGCTGCCGCGCGCTCGCGGAGGGGCCGTGGGGCTGAGGCCGTCCTCGGCCAGCCCCACACCCAGGCCGGGACGACACGGACGGGACGTGAAGGTGAAAGTGGTCGGAGGCAGCAGCAGCCCGACGCCGACAGCCCCAGGAAGGGCGTGCGGACCGTGAGGACGGGACAGAGGCACCGCAGGCCCCGCCAAAGCCCCTCCCGGCTTCAACAGCAGCGGACCGGAAGCGGGAAACAATTGGCAACACGGGGCGGCGGGGTGGGGGTGCATCACGGGGCCCTATCACGAGCTACCCTCAAATACCCTTGGAAGAACTTTGGTAAACTGCATAGAGCTAACTTTTTGTCTTTGGCAAGGAAAAAGTGGGAAGAAAAAAATTCTGCAAACAAGGCCTTTGAAATGCTGAATTCCAATTCCCTTGGAAAAACTGCTAGTAAATAAGCCCTACAGAACTTTCTTTTTCCTTTGAAAGAAACAGGGGGAAATAAGCTCTGAAAACAAAGCCTCTGAAAACAAAGCCTTTGAAAGAAAGTTTTAGAAACAGCCCCACCTCTGCTCCAGAACTCGTCTAGCCAGTCTAGAAAAGCCAGCGATTGACAAATGAATGCGGGTTAAACGAAGTGTGTTTACTGTTTAAATGTATCTTTGAGACAGGCCCTCCAGTGGGAGAGATACAGACAAGGCCCTGGGTTCCTCCACCCTCCAACCCCCTCCTGACTCCATGCGTTGTGGGGTGTACATCAAGTTCCCACTGGGCAGGCAAAAAGGTTCCATGGGTTAATGTATTCATATCCTACCCCAATTGTTTCCAAGTAGGAAATCACACTTCAGTTAAATTAACCAAGACTAAATATTGATCCTCACCACAACTGCCACAGTGAAGCTAATTCAAGGTCTAAGTAACAAAAAGTCATGGCTTTAGAGGTAGATTTTGGAATTTAAGTCATATAGAAAGTATATTTGAGCCACAGTCTCCACCCTCAAGTGTTAAGAAGCTGAAAGGGCAGGTGTGTCCTTTTAAGTTGAATGTGTATCTTGTTGAGGGTGTTTGTGCCTTGTTGATTTGAGCTTCACCTGTTTTAAGCCTCACACATCCATAAAGATTATAAAAGGTGACTTTCTCCTTATCCCTCTGGCCCACATTCTTTAAACCAAGTTATTTGTGTGAGCTTGATCATTGACCCAACACAGGACTCACATCCCATAATTCAAAATAGAAAGAAGAGTGGGACTTGGATCAAGATAGCATTGTAAGTACATAATTTGAAGCCCCCTTCCTTCCCTTCCATCTTAAGCATATAGTAACGGTAGATGAAATATGAAAAGAAATGTAAAAAAAAAAACTATAGCCAAGGTCGAAATCAAGATGGCAGTGTCTATGGATGTGAATCGGAAGGGAAACCCAAAGGGGTGAGTGGAAACTGGAACTGCTGTCTTGCTAAGCTCTCCGTCAGTCTGGGATGTCTTAGAGTTTTGTTCTTGCACAGTAGGTAGATAGTATATGTGTTGACCACCAGGTAAAGGACCCATATCAGACTCACCGCTCAGGGCTTCTGGGAAAGGTTTTCTTCCAAATAAAGCATTTGTGGAGAAAAAGCTGCTGTCTTCTGCTTGTATCCCCCATCTTACCTGGGATGTTATTACATAATGACAGGATGCCTGAAGCTGAGACAGCCTCTTGCAGCTGGTGAGGAAAAGGAAAGATACTGACCTAGAATCCTGATGTTGGACCACTCAGTGACCCTTGTCTGTACTCCTAGCCTCTGTACTCCCAGCCTCTGTACTCCTAAAGTAAATAATACATGTCATATGGTTTAACTAGGACTGTTGGATTTCCTCTTACAGGAAGTCAAATGCATCCTAACTGAAATAGTGTATGTGTGTGTGGGTAAGGAGGTGGACAAAGACATCCCTCTTAAGATAAGCCTGCAAACAAAAATTCCAATGCACATGAGGAAATCAAATTTGATAAAAGACCTAAAACAAAATAAACTAATAAATAACTCCATGAATTCACTCCAAACAAAAGTAAAATTATAGTCTAAAAATGACTTTAAATAAATATATCTAAGGTCCTCAGTGAGAAGAACTATCACCGATAAAGGGACAGAAAGTATGAGACAAAATCAGGCAGAAGTTAAAACAACAAAAAACTC
The DNA here is from genome assembly GCF_017311325.1 of Ursus maritimus. Lineage (NCBI taxonomy): Eukaryota > Metazoa > Chordata > Mammalia > Carnivora > Ursidae > Ursus > Ursus maritimus. Next base: position 22,429,106 of record NW_024424453.1, on the reverse strand, counting down.
TCAAAAATTAAATATATAGTCATTGAAATAAATTCAATAGGCGAAGTGTACAAGAAACTGGACACAGTGTAAGAATGGACTCAGAGGAAGAGAGCTGTAAGATAGCCATAACAGATAATTATTAGAAAAATTATTAGAAAAATCCACTAAGAGACATGGAAGACAGCAAAGAAGTAATATTTGAGAGAGAAAAGTAGAACATTTCCAGGATTTAAGAAAGACATAAATTCTCAAATTAAGTTTGCTCTGAGCACAAAGCAGGATTGACACAGGATTAATCTAAAATTTGACATGTCACAGTGAAAAAGATACAGAGAAAAATCTTTAAAATACCCAGACAAAAAAAAAGATTGCTAACCAAATAAGATGTGGTGATCAGACTGTCCTGGGGTATGGCTGGAAACTCCTCCCTCTCCCTGGGCTGTCCTCACTGCTCTAATTTCAGTACACTATCTTTGCTAACACTCTCTCAAATGTTGATCCTGTCCTTAATTTCTTATCCCTTCCCCCCTTCCATTCCCCACATTTCTTCAATATTCAAAGCCCACTCCCCTCCATCTCAGCGTTTTTATTCATATCTCCTCTTGCTCAACTCCACATCAGCCATTCTCTCTCCAAACATCACCTTTTTTTCATTTGTATCTCTATAATTTTTCCAAACAGGATTTGTGGTGCTTTGAAATCTTATGCAATAGACAAAAAAAGATTAATTGACCAGCAACCATCAGAACAAGACACTGAAGCCACAAGTCCCAAAAATATATGTTGCACAGTCCTTCACACTTACTAAGGTCACACAGTTCAATAGGAGCTTCCAAGTGTCCAAAGCAAAAAAAGACATACATTCAGTGCGATATTTTTAGTTTCCATAAAATACAAATGTATGAGTTGGTAAGGAGAAGTATTTCCACACAGAAGTCAGGGATATAGGGCCATGTTACAAGCTCTCTCTTGCTCCCACCCTCAACAACATTTCTGTGACACCAAGCAGGTTGGGTAGGTGTTAGGTCACAGAAACCCAATTCCCTAGTGGCCTATTGAAGCCTCTGAAGGACCCAGGCTGGAGCCCAGAGCATGATTTGGCTATCATGGCTTCTCCCATCAAGCAAGCTACAGCTGACCAAAGTAGGCAATTCCTCTGAATGTGCATCTTTGGCAAATAGGTATTTATCACACATGCAATTCTTCATATTCAATGGATCTGTGGGGCTGCTTTAAAGCCTTTTTAAATTTTTCATTACTCTTTTCTCTTTTGCTTATTTTTAAGCATTTTAAGTATGCTTTGGTCAATTCCTCTAAGGGCATATCAATTGGATTGGGTAGCAGTCTTTAACATATTAAAGAAGACAAAAGAAAAAGATGCCTCAAAGAATGCAGAAATTACATAAAGGACAAAACTGTCCAATTATGTGATGTTAGGCACAAATATTTAAGCATATACATCATTAGATGAGACATATATAGAGGAAACTTAACTGATTGTTTCCCAAGTGTGACAACAATCCTAAAAATTTACATGGCATTTTCAAAAACAAACTACTAAATCAAAAGACATTTCTAAAATTATCAATAATATAAAGGAAATTTGAATCAACCATGCTGGAGGAAAGACTGAATTGCCATCTAATTCTGTCTATAAACAGTGATATTACAAAATTATTAACTTGTGAAAAGTCAATCAAAGAGTATATAGCCAAAAAAGTAGCAAGAAAAACTCTCCCAGGAAACTCTCCTATTCATGAGATGAGGATGCCGAGGGCAAGAGTAATTGCTTCATGCTTCATGCCCCCAACACCTAAAAAGCTGGCCAGGGAGAGAAGCTGGAATTCCAGCCTCCAGCTGTTTCTGATCTTGCAGAACCTCCTACTGACTGTGCATGGGAACACAGCTCAGATTCTGAGCACTAGTGGTTGCGTTCAAACCTGGCCCTGTGACTTCCTCTTCCACACCACTGTCCTCTACAGGCAACTGCTTTGTCTGCTTAAAGCCTACATTATTTGTCGTTGTTTTTGTTTGGAGATGTTTTTGTTTTTGTTTTATTTGAGTATAGTTGACACACAAAGTTAACATTAGTTTCAGGTGTACGACTTAGTGATTTGACAAGTTTATACATTATTGCTATGTTTACAAGTATAGCTACCATCTGTCCCATTACATCGTTATTACAATATCATTGACTGTATTCCTTATGCTGCTTTTTATTCTTGTGATTTACTCATCCATAACTGACTGACTGTATCTCCCTCTCCCCTTCACTCATTTTGCCAAACCCCCTACTCTCCTACCCTCTGGCACCCATCAGTTTGTTCTTTATATTTATAATTCAGATTCTGTCTTTCATTTGTTTATTCATTTTCTAGATTCCATTTGTGAGTGGAATCATATGGTATTTGTCTTTCTCAGTCTGACTTATTCATTTAGCATAATACCCTCTAGATCCATCTATGTTGTCTCAAATGGCATGATCCCATCCCTTTTTATGGCTGTGTAATATTCCACAGTGTACATATGCCACATTTTCCTTATCCATTTGTCCTATCCATAGGTTGCTTCCATATCTTGGCTATTGTAAATAATGCTGCAATAAACATAGGGGTGCATGTATCTTTTCAAATTAGTGTTTTTGTTTTCCCTGGGCAAATACCCAATAGTAGAATTATTGTGTCATATGGTATTTCTATTTTTAGTCTTTTGAGGAACCTCTATACTGTTTTCCACATTATTGGCTATACCAATTTACATTCCCACCAATAGTGCACAAGGTTCCATTTTCTCCACATCCTTGTCAACACTTGTTGTTTCTTATCTTCTTGATTTTAGCCAGTCTGACAGGTGTGAGAAGATAATCTCACTGTGGTTTTGTTTTTGCTTTTCACAGATGATTAATGATGTTGAGCATCTTTTCATGTGTCTGTTGACCACCTGTATATCTTCTTTAGTAACATGTCTATTCAGGTTCTCTGCCTATTTTTTAATCAGATTGTTTGGGCTTTTTTGGTGTTGAGTTGTATAACTTCTTTATATATGTTGGATATTAACTCCTTATTGGATATATAATTGAAAATATCTTCTCCCATTCAGTAGGTTATCTTTTTCTTTTGTTGATGGTTATCTTTGCTTTGCAGAAAGAAGCTTTTTGTTTTCATGTAGTTCCAATATTTTATTTTTGCTTTTGTTTCCCTTGCTTTAAGAGACATGTCTGGAAAAATGTTACTATGGTTGATGTCAGAGAAACTATTGCCTATGTTCTCTTCTAGGATTTTATGGTTTCAGATCTCACATTTATGGGGGCGGGAATGGGATAGGATGGTGATGGGTATTAAGGAGGGCACGTATTTTATGGTGCACTGGGTGTTATACGCAAGTAATGAATCATGGAACTTTACATCAAAAACTAGGGATGTACTGTATGGTGACTAATAATATAATAAAAAATATTATTATTAAAAAAAAGGATCTTACATTTAGGTCTTTAATCCATTTTGAGTTTATTTTTGTGTGTGGTGTTAGAAAGCAGTACAATTTTATTCTTTTACTTGTAGCTGTCCAGTTTTCCCAACACCATTTTTAAAGAAACTGTCTTTTCTCCATTGTATATTCTTGCCTACTTTGTCATAGATTAACTGACCATGTATATGTGGGTATATCTCTGGAATCTCTATACTGTTCCATTGATCTATGTGTCTATGTTTTTGCCAGTACCATCATGTTTTGATTACTACACCTTTGTAGTATAACTTGAAATCTGGAATTGCAACACCTCCAGCTTTGTTCTTTCTCAAGATGACTTTAGCTATTTGGGGTCCTCTGTGTCTCCATACATATTTTAGTATTATTTGTTCTACTTTTGTGAAAAAAATGCTGTTGGTATTTTGATGGGGGTTGCATTGAACCTGTAGATTGCTCTGGATAATATAGACATTGTGACCATATTAATTTTTCCAATCCCTGAGCATGGAACATCTTTCCATTTGTTTGTGTTTTCTTCACTTTCTTCCATCAATGTTTTATAGTTTTGAAAGTACAGGTCTTTCACCTCTTTGGTTAAGTTTATTTCTAGGTATTTTATTACTCTGGGTGCAATTATAAATAGTGGGGTCTTTTTATTTCTCTTTCTCCAATTTTATCATTAGTATATAGAAATGCTATTGATTTCTGAGTATTAATTTTGTATCCTGCCACTTTGCTGAATTTATTTACTTCTAGTAGTTTTTGGTAGAACCTTTAGAATTTTCTATATATAGTATCATGTCATCTGTGAATAGTGATGGTTTAACGTCTTCCTTACCAATATGGAGGCTTTTTATTTATTTTCTTGTCTGATTGCCGTGGCTAGGACTTCAAGTACTATGTTGAATAAGAGTGGCAAGAATAGATATCTTTGTCTTGTTTTTGACCTTAGAGGGAAAGCTCTTAGTTTTACCATATCGAGTGTGATGTTAACTGTGTGTTTTTCATATATGGTCTTTATTAGGTTGAAGTATGTTCCCTCTAACCCCGTTTTGTTGAGAGTTTCTATCATGAATGGATGTTGAATTTTATCAAATGCTTTTTCTACATCTATTGAGACAATCATATGATTTTTATCCTTCGTTTCATTGTTGTGGTGTATGATGTTGATTTGCGAATATTGAACCACCCTTGCATCCCAGGAATAAATCCCACCTGATCACGATGAATGATTTTTTAATGTATTGCCACATGTGGTTTGCTAATATTTTGTTGAGGATTTTTACATCTATGTTCATCTGGGATATTTGCCTATAGTTTTCTTTTTTTGTAGTGTCTTTATCTGGTTTTAGGTTCAGGTTAATGCTGGCCTCATGAAATGAATTTGGAAGCTTTCCTTCCTCTTCTATTTTTTTGGAATAGTTTAAGGAGAAACTCTTTTTTAAGCATCTGGGAGAATTCACTCGTGAATCCATCTGGGCCTGGACTTTAATTTTCTGGTAGCTTTTTGATTACCTATTCCATTTCATACTTATAATCACTCTATTCAGGTTTTTTATTTCTTGCTGGTTCAGTTTTGGAAGATTGTATGCTTCTAGAAATCTGTCCATTTCTTCTAGGTTGTCCAGTTTGTTGGCATATAATTTTTCATAGTATTCTCTTATAATCCTTTGTATTTCTGTGGTGTCAGTTGTTACTCTTCTCTCATTTCTGATTTTACTCATTTGAGTCCTTTCCCTTTTTTTCTTGATGCATCTGGCTAAGGGTTTGTCAATTTTGTTTATCTTTTCAAAGAACTAGTTCTTCGTTTCATTGATTTTCTTTTTTTAGTCTTCATGTCATTTATTTCTGCTCTGATCTTATTTCCTTTCTTCTTCTCACCTTGGGCTTTGTTTGTTCTTCTTTCGAGTTCCTTTAGGTGTAAAGTTAAATTGTTTATTTAAGTTTTTTCTTGTTTCTTGAGGTAGGCCTGTATTGTTATGTATTTCCCTCTTAGAACTGCTTTCACTGTGTCCAGAGATTTTTGGACCATTGTGTTTCATTTTCATTTGTCTCCATATATTTTTCTTTCATTTCTTCTTTGATTGCTCCATTGACTCATTGGTTGTTTAGTATCATGTTGTTAAGTCTCCATGTAATGTGTTTTTTTCCAGTTTTTTTTTCTTGTGATTTATTTCTAGTTTCATACCATTGTGGTCAGAAAAGGGGCATGGTATGATTTCAATCTTCTTAAATTTTTTGAGGCATGTTTTATGGCCTAATATGTGATCTATTCTGGAGAATGTTCCATGTGCACTTGAAAAAAATGTATATTGTGTTGGTTGTGTATGGAATGTTCTGTATATATCTGCTGTGTCCATCTGGTACAATGTGTCATTCAAAAACATTTTCTTTATTATCTTTATTCTTTATTTCTTTCCTTATTATCTTTATTTCTTTATTTTTCTTTATTATCCAGACATCTTTTCTGTCAGATGATTTATCCATTGATGCAAGTGAAATGTTAAAGTCCCCTACTATTATTGTATTGCCCTCAATTTCTCTATTTATGTCCATTATATTTGCTTTATATATTTAGGTACTCCAGTGTTGGGTACATAGATATTTATAATATTATATCCTCTTGTTGGATTGATCCCTTTATCATTATCATTGTGTAATGCCCTTCTTTGTCTTCTGTTACAGTCTTTGTTTTAGAGTCTATTTTGTCTGCTATACGTATTACTACCCTGGACTTTTGTTTGTTCGTTTGTTTCCATTTGCATGGTCAATGTTTTTCCATCCCTTTGCTTTCAGTCTGTATGCATCTTTTGGTCTGAAGCAAGTCTCTTGTAGTTAGTCTCTGGCTCTTATTCTTTTATCTATTCTCCCACTCTATGTCTTTTGATTGGAGGATTTAGGCCATTTACTTTCAAATTAATTATTGATAGATATGTACTTATTGCCATTTTTTAAATTTGTCATCTAGTTGTTTTGTAATTCTTCTTTCTTCCTTTCTTCTTCTCTTGTTCTCTTTCTTTGTGATCAATGAGTATCTATAATGCTTTGTTTGGCTTTCTTTCCCTTTATTTTTTGTGCATCTACCATAGGTTTTGTGTTTGTGGTTACCATGAGGTTCATATATGATATCCCAAGTAAATAGCAGTCCATACTAACCTGATGGCCATTCAAGTTCAAACACATTGTAAAACAACAACAAAAACTCTTTTCTTTTACTTTTTCCTCTTCTCTTCCCTTTTTACTCCTCCACACTTCACATACATGTCTTATTTTACATCTTTTTATTCATATTTTTCTTGTGTCAAGTTATGACATTTCCTTTTCCACTTAAAGAAGTCCCTTTAACATTTCTCTGGTTTAGTGGTGATAAACTCTTTTATCTTTTGTTTGTCTCAGAAACTCTTCATCTCTCCTTCGAATCTGAATGATAACCTTGCCAGATATTCTTAGTTGTAGGTTTTTCCTTTTAGCACTTTGAATATATCATGCCACTCCCTTCTGGCTTATAAAATTTTTGCTGAAAAATCAGCTCATAGGCTTATAGGTTTTCCCTGGCAGGTAAACTTTTTATTTCTCTCTTGCTGCTTTTAGGATTCTCTCTTTATCTTTAACCATTGACATTTTAATTATATGTGCCATGTGTGGACCTCCTTGAGTTCATTTTGTTTGGAACTCTCTGAGTTTCTTGAGCTTGGATGTCAATTTTCCTCTTTAGATTAGGGAATTTTTCAGTTATTATTTCTTTGACTAAGCTTTCCACATCTTTCTTGCTCTTCTTCTGGGACCCTTATAATGCAAATATTTGTTCGCTTAACATTGTCCAAGAAATCTCTTAATCTAGCCTCATTTTTTTTTACATCCTCTTCTCTTTCTACTGTTCAACTTGTGTGCTTTCCATTAACCTGTCTTCCAGAGAGCTGACACATTCTGCATCCTCTAATCTACTGTTGATTCCCTCTACTGTTCTTTTTTTAATTTCAGTTATTGTATTCTTCAAATGTGACCGGTTCTTTTTGATATTGTCTATCTCTTTATTGAAGGTCTTACTGAGTTCTTCCATTCTCTTCTCCAGCCCAGTGAGTATCTTTACAATCATTACTTTAAATTCTTTATCAGGCATATTGCTTATCTCTGTTTCATTTAATTCCTTTATTGAGGTTTTTCTTGTTCTTTCTTTTGGAGCATATTCCTCTGTCTCCCCAGTTTGCTTGACTTTCTGTGTTTGTTTTTATGAATTAGGCAAAATGACTACTCCTAAAGTTGAAGGAATGATCTTAGATATGCTGACCCCTATGTAGACTATGTATGCTTGGTGATTTTTGCTGGCTGACTGGAGCTATGGCTATATATGCTAGTTACTCTTTTTAACCATGACTTTTTACAGAGAGAATAAAGAAATAATAATAATAATAATAATAATAACGATGATAAAAAAATAAAATAACGTAAAAGAAAAAAAAAAGAAAAAAGAGAACAGGAAAGGAAAGAATAAAACCAAAATGAAAAAATAAAAATGGGGCGCCTGGGTAGCTCAGTTGGTTAAGTGTCTGCCTTAGGCTCAGGTCATGATCTCCAGGTTCTGGGATTGAGCCCCACATTGAGCTCCCTGCTCAGCGGGGAGTCTGCTTGTCCCTCTCCCCCTGCCCCTCCCCCCTGCTCATGCTCTCTCTCTCTCTCTCTCTCAAATAAATAAAATCTTTAGAAAAAGAAAAAAAAAGACAAATTTTTAAAAGTAAAAAAAAAAAAAAGTAAAAATTGAAGGAAAAAAACAAAAACATAAAACCACAGCTTGTCCTTTGTGCCCAGCACCACAGGTCAACTGGTGTGGGCTTCTGTACCCTAGGCTCACTGAGATCACAAGCTCTCCACAAGCTGGACCTGCTAAGGTATAGGGGAAGAGAACATCCCCACAGTTTCTTGGCCCTTTTAAATCACAGCTTTTTTTTCTGTGCCTCAGTGTGACCAAGGCTGGTGTGGGCCTACAAGCCCTCTGTCATGATCTGACCCACCAGTTATAGCATTGGGACCCTCCAATTATGGCCTCTGAACCTGCCCCTTATGGCAGCCAGACCCTGTTCTGGTCTGGGCCCTTGAGGTGGAGGGGGAAAGAACATCACCACAATTCCCCAGCACCTCTAAACTGCAGCTTTTCCTCTGTATCCCAGTGCACCTAGGGCTGGTTGGACTTGTGGATCCTGGGCTCACTGAAGTTGCAAGTACATGGAGATGGTTAGCCCTGCTTGCCATAGTGTCTAGACCTTGCTGCAGTCCAGGCTTCCAAGGTGGGGTGGGAATATAAACTGTGTCACTCTCCAGTCCCTCTGACCTACACAGCTTTCCCACAGCTCCTCCACCACTTGGCAGAATTCTAGTGTTGTCTCTGTTATATGCAAGTTGCTTTTTTAAACCTCAGGATTTCTTTTTTCTGTGCCCAAGGACAGAGGGGTCTGTTTCTGATCCCTCAGGGCTATTCCTCCCTACTGCCATTTGCAGGAATGGGGTGGGGGTTCTCCTTGTTACTATGTGTCCATTTCTCTCACTGTTCTCTTGCCATTCTCTCTGTCTTTGGTCATTCAATAGCTGTTCAGTCAGCCCTCAGTTCTTCTTTAGGAGGAATTGTTCTACTAATAGGTATAATTTGGTGTGTTCCATAGAGGAGGTGAGTTGAGTCTTCCTATGATACCATCTTGAACGGGAACTCCCCTCTTGAAGCGTGAATTAATAAATGAGGAATTCTTTGTGCGTGCAAATCAAGGCATTCTGTCCATTCACCAAATACTACCCATAGACTTGTAGCTGGATAAAATCTCACTCACTGACTCAAAAGTTTTAGCCTTCAATATCATCAGCTTCTTAGCTTTTAACCCAGAGGCCTGTACTGATGGATAAAGTTGTTTCAAGCAGTAGCACATAACCCAACTTCAGCCTTTCCCTTGAAAATTATTGTAATAGGGCTGTAAAGTCTGGAAGACAGGCTGTTTCCCCCATTTCTCTGTTCCCTGGGTGTTTTGCTGGGTTGTGTTCTAAGACATTCATATGGAACATAGTCCCCAAATGTAAGACAGTTAATCACAGCTCAGACAATCAGTGCTCCAGACCACAAAGGCAGTTACTTCTCCATTATAGGACTTCCGACTTGAACTGTAATCTATACCATTGGCTTTCTGGGTCACAGGCCTTCAAACTACACCACTGGCCTTCCTGGGTTCTCCAGTTTGCAGATGGATCACAGGGCTTCTCAGCCTCTCAATCACTTAAGCCAATACCTTATAATAAATACCTTTATTTAAATATCTTTATTCACTTATTTAATCTTAATTATATATATATATACATATATATGTGTACCTTGACTACACCTAATACACCTACCACAGTGGATAAACTAGAGCATTTCACTAGCAAAACCCTTGCAGTACACTGACTGTCAGATTCTTAGAACAAATAAAAATGATCATATACTACATAAAAAACTAAAACATGCAAAATGACTTCTCAGCAAAATTTGTGATTACAAAGTGTACCCCATGAATATGTATCACAGACTAGGTTGAGCATAGTGGAAATAATAAGTAAATTACCAACACTAATAGTTAATTTTATGTATCAACTTGGCTGGGCTACAGTCCCCAGACATTTGGTCAAATATTACTCCGGATATTTCTGTGACAATGTTTTTGAATGAGGTTAACATTTAAATCAGTAGACTTTGGTAAAGCACAATGTCCTCCATGGTATGGGTGGGCCTCATCCAATCAGTTGAAGGCCTCCCCCATGAAAGAAGGAATTCTGCAGCAGACAGCCTTTAGACTCGAACTGCAACACTGGTTCTTTCCTGAGTCTCCGTTACCTCATGAGCCAATTCCTTAAATAAATCTCTCTCTTTCTTCATACACACACACACACACACATACACACACACACACATAACCACACACACATCCTATTTGTTCTGGTTCTCTGGAAAACCCTGACTAATACACCAGCAAAGATGGTTTAAAGTAGTATGTGATCCAAAAATCCAATACAATATGCCACACCTTTAAATGTAGCCTGTGGCAAAATTCTTTTTTTAGTCCTTAATCTTACATTAAAAGAAAACTATATAGACCAGATGTTGCAAACTTTGGGGCTTTATCTAACCTACAGTGTGCTTAGTTAGACTACCAATGCAAATTTTTTGTTAATTTTAGAAGTATTTAACAATTAAAAATCAGGATATTTCACTGTTGAGTTGACTTTTGGATTCAGATTTCTGCTTCTCTTGGAAAACCAGGGGAGCTGGTCCCATGGAGCTGGCACTCGTGCTTAGCAAAACGTGGCTGGAGCTGAGGAGCTGCTAATTTAGACAGGGTACATCCCCCGCCATTCAGTCTCCATAGTCCCACCCTCCATAGTCCCTCCCTTTTCTACATCACCTACCTGGCTCCTGTGGGCATTTAGGTGTGTGATCTCTGATAACAACAGGAGGATAATGAAGAAGAAAAAGAATTCAAGGAGTCCTGCCTTTCTATCTTCCACCAGAGTCAATGCTCACTGGCTGGGTGACTTTTGACAAGTCTATAACTTTTAGGAGCCTTGCTTTTCTCTTGGGTAAAATAGGGCTAATAGTACAGATCCTGCATGATGTTTATGAGGATTAAATTGTATAATGTTTGCACAACACCTGGTAGCTATTATTATGATTAGTTTATTCAGATGCAAGCCATACTCTATTCAGGAAAGATGGAGCTAAGCCAGCCAGGGCATAGAGGAGATCGGATTCATGCTGTGAATGCTGCTTCCTTATGCAACTTGAGCAATATGGAGTTAAAAAATGCAGTGTTAGATATTCCATTAATTCCTTGCAATGATCTTGGGAGGTTGCTATTGCTGTTACCCACATTTAATAGGTGAAAGTGCTGAGGTTCAAGAGTCCTGGCCCCTGTTCTCTCCTGAATACATCTTAGTATCACAGCTCTCACCAAGTGCATTATGACAATTACCTATGCCCACATCTGCTTTTCCTCCTGGGCAATGAGAACCTCAAAATATGGGACAAATGGGAGTCCTGCCATAGCCCTGGTGGATCACAGAGGGCCAGGCTCAGGAAAATGCTCAGCCAACCCTGGCTGAATCAGTCCATCAACAGAGGAAGGCGCCCACATCAGAGAATCAGCACAAGTCCCAGAGGCAGGTGCTGCTCTGGTCTGACTCCTAGACCACTGTTCTCTCCCCTCGACAAAAACAGTGATATTTTCCCTTTCACTTCCTTCATCTGCTCTGGGACCCACTACTTCTTCACCAGATGAACATTGGGAGTTTCACCTGTGCAGTCAAATGTGGATCCCAAGGCAGTGATGGAGGCTCCAACAGAAAGAAATGTGACATCAAATTCCTGTGATGTGCTAGAGAATGCTGAAATGTACTACAGGAAGGTACCTCTGGCACCTTCCAGAATTGCCAGTACCTGGGCAGCCCAGGCTGCTCCCCTATCTTCACCGTACCCCACCACCTCCCTAACCCAGGCTCTCCAGCACTCTGGGACCTGATCCCCTGTACAACATGAAAACATTGTATCTAACACAACAGATGCTACAACAATCTTAAAAATCAGATTTTAGTCTAACTTACAAAGTCACCCATTTTAAGTGCACAGTGTGATGAGTTTTGACAAAAGTATGCTATCTTATAACTACCACCACAGTCAAGACATACAGTTGATCCTTGAACTCCCACACAGTTGAAAGTCCCCATATAATTGAACTACTAATAGCCTATGGTTGACCACAAGCCTTATCAATAACATAAACAGTCAATAATACATATTTTGTACATTATACATATTCCAATAACATAAGCTATAGAAGAGAAAATGTTACTAAGAAAATCATGTGAAAGAAAACATACATTTACAGTACTATACTGTATTTATTGAAAAAAATCCATGTATAAGTGGACCATGTAGTTCAAAAGTTCCTGGCTTCAGGCTACCGAACTGCATCCTGTTGCTATACTCTGGCTCTTTCTAAAATGTCATAAAAAGTAAGTTTAGGAGCAGGTTAAGATGGCGGAGGAGTAGGGGACCCCTTTTTCAGCCGGTCCCCTGAGTCGAGCTGGATAGGTACCAGACCAGCCTAAATAACCACGGAATCAGCCTGAGACGCAGGAAGATGCATCTGGATCCCTACAAATGAACATCTCCAGCGCTGAGGTACGAAGCGGGGAGTCGTGAAACCGCGCACAGATATCGGAAGAAAAACGGAAGGGGGAGGGAGCCGCCGCATTCGGGCGCCAGGAAGCGGCAGCCACCCGCACGGGGGAGCGGGCGGACTCATGGATGGCACCCGCGAGAGAGAGGAATGAGACCGGTGAGCCGGGACCGCGCGACACCAGGCATCTCGCAGAACACCGGAATCCCGGTGTGCTCACGGGATCCAGACTGAGACCGGGAGCTCCCGGAGCGCGAGCGGGGCGGCTGGCGGGCCACCTGCACGGGGGAGCGGGCAGACTCGCGGTCGGCACCTGCGAAACAGCAGACTGAGACCCTGAACCGGGTGCGCGCGCGACTAGGCTTCTCACGGAATTCCGGAATCCCGGTGTGCTCACTGGGCATAGACTGAGACCGGGAGATCCCAGAGCGCGCAGGGCGGCTGGCGGCGTTAGAAACACAAAGGACAGAGACGCGCTGGCCCTGGAAGTGAGGGCAGGGACACCGGGTGTGGGGCACACATCCCAGGACGCTGCAGGGTTGAGCAGCACCAACAGTAACAGAGTTAAAGTGGCCAGAACATCAGAGGAGAATGGGCCGCAATCCCTCTGTTCTGTGACATTTCAGCCTCTGCTGCTCTGACTCTCAGAAGAGGCATAGCCGGCCGCCAGGGAAAGCCGCCAGAGAACAAAAGCCTGGAAATACCGGCTCACAGCGTGCCCATCCCCATCCCCCCTCGCAGGGGACACGGAGACTCTACCCAAACAGGGTTGCCTGAGTATCGGCACGGCAGGCCCCTCCCCCAGAACACAGAAGGCAGGCTGAAAAATCAAGAAGCCCACAACCAGGATCTTACATTTAGTCTTTAACATTTGAGTTTATTTTTGTGTGTGGTGTTAGAAAGCAGTACAATTTTATTCTTTATTTGTAGCTGTCCAGTTTTCCAACACCATTTTTAAAGAAACTGTCTTTTTCTCCATTGTATATTCTGCCTACTTTAGTCATAGATTAACTGACCATGTATATGTGGGTATATCTCTGGAATCTCTATACTGTTCCATTTGATCTATGTGTCTATGTTTTTGCCAGTACCATCATGTTTTGATTACTACACCTTGTAGTATAACTTGAAATCTGGAATTGCAACACTCAGCTTTGTTCTTCTCAAGATGACTTTAGCTATTTGGGGTCCTCTGTGTCTCCATACATATTTTAGTATTATTTGTTCACTTCTTTGAAAAAAATGCTGTTGGTATTTTGATGGGGTGCATTGAACCTGTAGATGCTCTGGTACATATAGACATTTAACCATATTAATTTTTCCATCCCTGAGCATGGAACATCTTTCCATCTTGTTTTGTTTTCTTCACTTGTCTTTCATCAGATGTTTTATAGTTTTGAAAGTCAGGTCTTTCACCCTTGTGGTTAAGTTTATTTCTAGGTATTTTATTACCTGGGTGCAATTATAAATAGTGGGTCATTTTATTTCTCTTTCTCCAATTTTATATTAGTATATAGAAATGCATGATTTCTGAGTATTAATTTTGTATCCTGCCACTTTGCTGAATTTATTTACTTCTAGTAGTTTTTGGTAGAACCTTTAGAATTTTCTATATAGTATCATGTCATCTGTGAATAGTGATGGTTTAACGTCTTCCTTACCAATATGGAGGCTTTTTATTTATTTTCTTGTCTGATTGCCGTGGCTAGGACTTCAAGTACTATGTTGAATAAGAGTGGCAAGAATAGATATCTTTGTCTTGTTTTTGACCTTAGAGGAAAGCTCTTAGTTTTACCCATATCGATGTGATGTTAACTGTGTGTTTTTCATATATGGTCTTTATTAGGTTAGAATATGTTCCTCTAACCCCCTTTTGTTGAGAGGTTTTATCATGAATGGATGTTGAATTTTATCAAATGCTTTTTCTACATCTATTGAGAGACAATCATATGATTTTTATCTGTTTCATTGTTGTGTGTATGATGTGGATTTGCGAATATTGAACCACCTTGCATCCCAGGAATAAATCCCACCTGATCACGATGAATGATTTTTTAATGATTGCCACATGTGGTTTGCTATCAGTTTTGTTGAGGATTTTTACATCTATGTTCATCTGGGATATTTGCCTATAGTTTCTTTTTTGTAGTGTCTTTATCTGGTTTTAGGTTCAGGTTAATGCTGGCCTCATGAAATGAATTTGGAAGCTTTCCTTCCTCTTTCTATTTTTTGGAATAGTTTAAGGAGAAACTCTTTTTACATCTGGGAGAATTCACTTCAGAATCCATCTGGGCCTGGACTTTAATTTTCGGTAGCTTTTGATTACCTATTCCATTTCATACTCTATAATCACTCTATCTTAGTGTTTTTTTATTTCTTGCTGGTTCAGTTTTGAAGATTTGTATGCTTCTCTAGAAATCTGTCCATTTCTCTAGGTTGTCCAGTTGTTGGCATATAATTTTTCATATAGTATTCTCTTATAATCCTTTGTACTTTCTGTGGTGTCAGTTGTTACTCTCTCTCATTTCTGGATTTTACTCATTTGAGTCCTTTCCTTTTTTTCTTGATGCATCTGGCTAAGGGTTTGTCAATTTTGTTTATCTTTTCAAAGAACTAGTTCTTCGTTCTTCATTTGATTTTCTTTTAGTCTTCATGTCATTTATTTCTGCTCTGATCTTATTTCCTTTCTTCTTCTTCACCTTGGGCTTTGTTATTCTTCTTTTCGAAGTTCCTTTAGGTGTAAAGTTAAATTGTTTAGTTTAAGTTTTTTCTTGTTTCTTGAGGTAGGCCTGTATTGTTAAGTGTATTTCCTCTTAGAACTGCTTTCACTGTGTCCAGAGATTTTGGACCATTGTGTTTCATTTTCATTTGTCTCCATATATTTTTCTTTTTCATTTCTTCTTTGATTGCTCCATTGACTCATTGGTTGTTTAGTATCATGTTGTTAAGTCTCCATGTAATTATTTTTTCCAGTTTTTTTTTCTTGTGATTTATTTCTAGTTTCATACCATTGTGGTCAGAAAAAGGGGCATGGTATGATTTCACTTCTTAAATTTTTGAGGCATGTTTTATGGCCTAATATGTGATCTATTCTGGAGAATGTTCCATGTGCACTTGAAAAAAAATGTATATTGTGTTGGTTGTGTATGGAATGTTCTGTATATATCTGCTGTGTCCATCTTTGGTACAATGTGTCATTCAAAACATTTTCTTTATTATCTTTATCTCTTTATTTCTTCCTTATTATCTTTATTTCTTTATTTTTCTTTATTATCCAGGACATCTTTTCTTGTCAGATGATTTATCCATTGATGCAAGTGAAATGTTAAAGTCCCCTACTATTATTGTATTGCCCTCAATTCTCTATTTATGTCCATTATATTTGCTTTATATATTTAGGTACTCCAGTGTTGGGTACATAGATATTTATAATATTATATCCTCTTGTTGATTGATCCCTTTATCATTATCATTGTGTAATGCCCTTCTTGTCTTCTGTTACAGTCTTTGTTTTAGAGTCTATTTTGTCTGCTATAAGATTACTACTCCTGGACTTTTGTTTTTGCTTGTTTCCATTTGCATGGTCATCAATGCTTTTCCATCCCTTTGCTTTCAGTCTGTATGCATCTTGGTCTGAAGCAAGTCTCTTGTAGTTAGTCTCTGGCTCTTATTCTTTTATCTATTCTCCCACTCTATGTCTTTTTGATTGGAGGATTTAGCCATTTACTTTCAAATTAATTATTGATAGATTATGTACTATTGCCATTTTTTAAATTTGTCATCTAGTTGTTTTGTAATTCTTCTTTCTTCCTTTCTTTCTTCTTCTCTTGTTCTCTTTCTTCTTGTGATCAATGAGTATCTATAATGCTTTGTTTGGCTTTCTTTCCTTTTTATTTTTGTGCATCTACCATAGGTTTTGTGTTTGTGGTTACCATGAGGTTCATATATGATATCCCAAGTAAATAGCAGTCCATACTAACTCTTTTGGCCATTCAAGTTCAAACACATCAAACAACAACAAAAACTCTTTCTTTTACTTTTCCTCTCTCTTCCCTTTTACTCCTCAACACACTTCACATACATGTCTTATTTTACATCTTTTTATTCATATTTTTTCTTGTGTCAAGTTATACATTTCTTTTCCACTCTAAAGAAGTCCCTTTAACATTTCTCTGCGTTTAGTGGTGATAAACTCTTTTATCTTTTGTTTGTCTCAGAAACTCTTCATCTCTCCTTTCGACATCTGAATGATAACCTTGCCAGATATTCTTAGTTGTAGGTTTTTCCTTTTAGCACTTTGAATATATCATGCTACTCCCTTCTGGCTTATAAAATTTTGCTGAAAATCAGCTCATAGGCTTAGTAGGTTTTCCCTGGCAGGTAACTTTTATTTCTCTCTTGCTGCTTTTAGATTCTCTCTTATCTTTAACCATTGACATTTTAATTATATGTGCCATTGTGGACAATCTCCTTGAGTTCATTTTGTTTTGAACCTCTGAGTCTTTTGGAGCTGGATGTCAATTTTCCTCTTTAGATTAAAGGAATTTTTCAGTTATTATTTCTTTGACTAAGCTTTACATTCTTTTCTTGCTCTTCTTTCTGGGACCCTTTATAATGCAAATATTTGTTCGCTTAACATTGTCCAAGAAATTTCTTAATCTAGCTCATTTTTTTACATCCTCTTCTTCTACTGTTCAACTTGTGTGCTTTCCTATTAACCTGTCTTCCAGAGAGCTGACACATTCTGCATCCTCTAATCTTACTGTGATTCCCTCTACTGTTCTTTTTAATTTCAGTTATTGTATTCTTCAAATGTGACCGGTTCTTTTGATATTGTCTATCTCTTTATTGAAGGTCTTACTGAGTTCTTCCATCTCTCTTCTCCAGCCCAGTGAGTATCTTTAACAATCATTACTTTAAATTCCTTTTATCTAGGCATATTGCTTATCTCTGTTTCATTTAATTCCTTTATTGAGTGTTTTTCTTGTTCTTTCTTTTGGAGCATATTCCTCTGTCTCCCCAGTGCTTGACTTTCTGTGTTTGTTTTTATGAATTAGGCAAAATGACTACTCCTAAAGTTGAAGGAACATCTTAGATATGCTGACCCTATGTAGACATATGTATGCTTGGTGATTTTTGCTGGCTGACTGAGCTATGGCTATATATGCTAGTTACTCTTTTTAACCATGACTTTTTACAGAGAGAATAAAGAAATAATAATAATAATAATAATAACGTATGATAAAAATAAAATAACGTAAAAGAAAAAAAAAAAGAAAAAAAGAGAACAGGAAAGGAAAGAATAAAACTCAAAATGAAAATAAAAATGGGGCGCCTGGGTAGCTCAGTTGGTTAAGTGTCTGCCTTAGGCTCAGGTCAGATCTCCAGGTTCTGGGATTGAGCCCCACTTGAGTCTCCCTGCTCCGGGGAGTCTGCCTTGGTCCCTCTCCCCCTGCCCTCCCCTGCTCATGCTCTCTCTCTCTCTCTCAAATAAATAAAATCTTTAGAAAAAAGAAAAAAGACAAATTTTTAAAAGTAAAAAAAAAAAAAGTAAAAATTGAAGGAAAAAACAAAAACATAAACACAGCTTGTCCTTTGTGCCCAGCACCACAGGTCAACTGGTGTGGGCTTCTGTACCCTAGGCTCCTGAGATCACAAGCTCTCCACAAGCTGACTGCTAAGGCTATAGGGAAGAGAACTCCCACAGTTTCTTGGCCCTTTTAAATCACACAGCTTTTTTCTGTGCTCAGTGTGACTGCAAGGCTGGTGTGGGCCTACAGCTCTGTCATGATCTGACCACCAGTTATAGCATTGGGACCCCTCCAATTATGGCCCTCTTGAACCTGCCCTATGGCAGCCAGACCCTGTTCTGGTCTGGGCCCTTGAGGTGGAGGTGGGAAAGAACATCACCACACTCCCAGCACCTCTAAACTGCAGCTTTTCCTCTGTATCCCAGTGCACCTAGGGCTGGCTTGGACTTGTGGATCCCTGGGCTCACTGAAGTGCAAGTACATGGAGATGGTTAGCCCTGTTTGCCATAGTGTCTAGACCTTGCTGCAGTCCAGGCTTCCAAGGTGGGTGGGAATATAAATCTGTGGTCACTCTCCAGTCCCTCTGACCTCACACAGCTTTCCCACAGCTCCTCCACCACTTGGCAGAATTCTAGTGTTGTCTCTGTTATATATGCAAGTTGCTTTTAAACCTCAGGGTTTCTTTTCTGTGCCCAAGGACAGAGGGGTCTGTTTCTGATCCCTCAGGGTATTCCTCCCTACTGCCATTTGCAGAATGGGGTGGGGGTTCTCCTTGTTACTATGTGTCCATTTCTCTTTTCACTGTTCTCTTTGCCATTCTCTGTCTTTGGTCATTCAATAGCTGTTCAGTCAGCCCTCAGTTCTTCTTTTTAGAGGAATTGTTCTACTAATAGGTATAATTTGGTGTTCCATAGAGGAGGTGAGTTGAGTCTCCTATGATACCATCTTGAACGGGAATCCCTCTTGAATGCTTGAATTAATAAATGAGGAATTCTTTTGTGCGTGCAAATCAAGGCATTCTGTCCATTCACCAAATACTACCCATAGACTTGTAGCTGGATAAAATCTCACCACTGACTCAAAAGTTTTAGCCTTCAATATCATCAGCTTCTTAGCTTTAACCCAGAGGCCTGTACTGATGGATATGTTGTTTCAAGCAGTAGCACATAACCCAACTTCAGCCTTTCCCTTGAAAATTATTGTAATAGGCTGTAAAGTCTGGAAGACATCTGTTTCCCATTTCTCTGTTCCCGGGTGTTTTGCTGGGTTAGTGTCTCTAGCATTAGTTCCATAAACATAGTCCCCAAATAAGACAAAGTTAATCACAGCTCAGGACAATCAGTGCTCCAGACCACAAAGGCAGTTACTTCTCCATTATAGGACTTCCGACTTGAACTGTAATCTATACCATTGGCTTTCTGGGTCATCACAGGCCTTCAAAACTACACCACTGGCCTTCCTGGGTTCTCCAGTTTGCAGATGGATCACAGGGCTTCTCAGCCTCTCTCAATCACTTAAGCCAATACCTATAATAAATACCTTTATTTAAATATCTTTATTCACTTATTTAATTTCGACTATATATATATATACATATATATTGTGTGTGTATATATATATATATATATATATATATATATATATATCTTCTATTGACTCTGTTTCTCTGGAGAACCCTTGACTACACCTAATACACCTACCACAGTGGATAAACAGAGCATTTCACTAGCAAACTCCTGCAGTACACTGACTGTCAGGGATTTCAGAACAAATAAAAATGATCATATACTACATAAAAAACTAAAACATGCAAATGACTCTCTCAGCAAAATTTTAGATTACAAAGTGTACCCCATGAATATGTATCACAGACTAGGTTGAGCATAGTGGAAATACATAGTAAATTACCAACACTAATAGTTAATTTTATGTATCAACTTGGCTTGGGCTCATGTCCCCAGACATTTGGTCAAATATTACTCTCGGATATTTCTGTACAATGTTTTTGAATGAGGTTACATTTAAATCAGTAGACTTTGGTAAAGCACAATGTCCTCCATGGTATGGGTGGGCCTCATCCAATCAGTTGAAGGCCTCCCCCATGAAAAGTTAGAATTCTGCAGCAGACAGCCTTTTAGACTCCGAACTGCAACACTGGTTCTTTCCCTGAGTCTCCTCGACCTCATGAGCCATCCTAAATAAATCTCTTCTTCATACCACTACACACACACACACACATCACACACACACACACATAACCCACACACACATCCTATTTGTTCTTGGTTCTCTGGAAAACCCTGACTAATACACCAGCAAAGATGGTTTAAAGTAGTATGTGATCCAAAAATCCAATACAATATGCCACACCTTTAAATGTAGCCTGTGGCAAATTCTTTTTTTAGTCCTTAATCTTACATTAAAAGAAAACTATATAGACCAGATGTTGCAAACTTTAGGCTTTATCTAACCTACAGTGTGTGCTTAGTTAGACTACTCAATGCAAATTTTTTGTTAATTTTAGGAAGTATTTAACAATTAAAAATCAGATATTTCACTGTTGAGTTGATCTTTGGATTCAGATTTCTGCTTCTCTTGAAAAAGCGAGTGGTCCCATGGAGCTGGCACTCCGTGCTTAGCAAAACGGGCTGGAGCTGAGGAGCTGCTAATTTAGACAGGGTACATCCCCCCGCCATTCAGTCTCCATAGTCCCACCCTCCATAGTCCCTCCTCTTACACATCACCTTACCTGGCTTCTGTGGGCATTTAGGTGTGTGATCTCTGATAACAACAGGAGGATAATGAAGAAGAAAAAAGAATTCAGAAGTCCTGCCTTTTCTATCTCTCCACCAGAGTCAATGCTCACTATAAGTGGGAATGGGATAGGCCGGTGATGGGTAGTAAGGAGGGCACGTATTGCATGGTGCACTGGGTGTTATACACAACTAATGAATCACGAGCCTTACATCGGAAACTGGGGATGTACTGTATGGTGTCTAACATAATATAATAAAAAATCATTAAAAAAAACACTAAAAAAAATGTAAGTTTAGAGTATATAGTCTTTGGAGTCTGCCTTCTTTTGCTTACCATTGTGCTTCTAACATTCAGTTATGTTCTTGCATCTACCATTAGGTTGTTCCTCTTTATTGCTGAGTAGTATTCCATTGTACGACTATACCACAACTTACTTATCCATTCACTTGTTAATAGACATTTTTGTTCTTTCCAATTTTTTGTCTACTTTGAATAAAGGGGCTATGAACTTTACATAAAAATATTTTATGTAGGATGTTTTTATTTCTCTAGGATAAATAGCTAGAACTGCAATGGCTGGGTCATATAGTAGATGTATGTTTAACTTTATAAGAAAATACAAACTATTTTCCAAAGTGGCAATGTCATTTTGCTCTCCCACTAGCAATTTACAAGGGCTCCAGTTGTTCCACAACCTCTCTGACACTTGGCGTTGCCAGTCTTTCTTAATCTAGTCATGCTAATGCGTGTCATGGTATCTCAAGCATATTTTAACTTGAATGTCATTTATGACAACTGATATTAACCATCTTTTCATGTTTATTTGCCATATCTATATCTTCATTGGTAAAGAGTCTTACCAAATCTTTGTCCGCTTTTTTTTTTAATTGGATTATTTAGATTCCCAATACTAAGTTTTAAGAGTTCTTTATTTTTTTATTAAAGATTTGTTTATGTATTTACTTTGAGAGAGAGAGAGTGGGGGGAGGGACAGAGGCAGATGGCAGGGAGAGAATCCCAGGCAGACTCCATAACAAGCGTGGAACCCAACACGGGGCTTGATCTCATGACCCTGAGATCATTACCTGAGCCAAATCACGAGTCGGACGCTTAACCAACTGAGCCACCCAGGTGCCCCAAGAGCTCTTTAAATATTCTGGATACAAGTCCTTTACCTAATATATGGTCGGTAAATATTTTCTCCCAGTCTGAGGCTTGCATTTCCATTTTCTTAACAGGGTCTCCCAAGGGGCAAAAATACTTGGTTTCCATGAAGTCCAATTTATCAGTTCTTTTCTTTTATAGTTTCTGCTTTTTTGTGTTTATCTAAGAAATCTTTACCTAAGCTAGCCACAAACATTTTTTATGCTTACTTCTAGCAACTTTACAGTTTTAGCTTTTATATGATAGTATGATCCATTTTAGGTTAATATTTGTATATTATATGAGGTCAGGATGAAGGTTCATTTTTCTTTCCAAATTACTATCCAATTGCTTCCATTCTACTTGTTGAAAAAACTATCTTTTCTACAGTGAATTTTCACAACACCTTGTTGAAAATCAATTGGACATGTATGTATGTGTCCATTTCTGAACTTTTCCTTCCATTTCATTGAGTTATATATCTATCTTTATTCCAAATCCACACTACCTTGATTACTGTAGTTTTATACAGTGAGTTTGGAAATTAGGAACTGTGAGTTCTCCCCTGTTATTCTTCTCTGAAAAAAATGGCTATGGTTATTCTGGGTTTCTTGAATTTCCATAAAAGCTATAGTATCAACTTATTAAAGAAGCTGTGAAGAGCCTGCCATGATTTTGAATAGAATTGTTTTGAATCTACAGATCAATTTCAGGAGAATTGATATCCTAACAATACTGAGCCTTCAAGTTCATAAACGTATATTACTCCATTTCTTAAGTCTTTTTTAAGCATACATGAGCAGATATATACACATAAGATATATACATAGCATGCATAATCAAATACATTATTGGTATTATTTTGAACAACCTGTTACTTATTAGATCAATTAAGAATAAGAAAAATAGAAGTTTTTATTTTACCTTCATGTATTAGTTCTTCAGTATTCTTCCTTGCTTTATATAGATCCAAGTTGCTGATCTATACTATTTTTCTTCTTTCTAAAGAATTTCTTTTAACATTTCTTGCAAGGTAGGTATACTGGCGACGCATTCTCTCAATTTTTGTTTGTCTGAGAAAGTCTTAATTTCTCCTTCACTTTTGAAAGGCAATTTCACAGGGTACAGAATTCTAGGTTAATTTTTTTTCTCAATACTTTAAATATTTCACTACTCTTCTCGCTTTCATGGTTTCTGAGAAGTCAGCTGTAATCCTTTACCTTTGTTCCCTTATAAGTAAGATGTCTTCCTCCTCTGGCTTCTTTCAGAATTTTTCATTATCTTTGATTTTCTGTAGTTTGAAAATAATATGCCTATGTGTAATTTTTTGGCATTTATCCCGCTTGGTGTTTTCTAAGCTTTCTGGATCTGTGGTTTGACATCTGACATTAATGTGGGGAAATCTTCAGTCACTGATTGCTTGAAATATTTTTTCTGTTTCTTTCTATTCCCTTCTTTCCTGGTATTTACCGTTACCTGTATTTTATACCTTTTGTAGTTGTCCAGTAGTCCTTGGATATCCTATTCTGTTTTGTTTTTTTTCCCCCCAGTCTTTGTTCTCTGTTTTTCAGTTTAGAAGGACTCCACTGAAATGTCGTCTAGCTAGGGATTCTTCCCTCAGCTGTATCCAGTCTACTAATAAGCTCATCAAAGCATTTTAAATTTCTCTTACAGTGTTTTTCATCTCTAGCATTTCTTTTTGGTTCTTTCTTAGGACTTATATCTCTCTGCTTACATATACCATCCGTTCTTGCATTATGTCTATTTTATTCATTAGATTCCCTTAACATAATAAATCATAACTGTTTTAAATTCTTGGTCTGATAATTTCAACCTCCCTGACACGTCTGGTTCTGATGTTTACTCTGTCTCTCAAATTGTGTTTTTTGCCTTTGAGTATGCCTTGTGATTTTTTTCTTGAAAGTTAGATATGATGTACTAGGTAGAAGAAACTGTTGTAAATAGGCCTGTAGTGGTGAGTTGTGATGGGAGGGAAAGCTTTCTACAGTCCTATGATTAGGTCTTAGCCTTTTAATGAGCCTGTGCCTCTGGACTGTGAACTTCACAGGTTTCTCCTTTTTTTTCTTCCCCATCTTAGGCGGGACAAGACTGCTAGAGCCACCTAGAATTGGTTATTTCCCCTTCCCCCAGTCAGTCTGATAAATACCCCAGCAAGTTAAGCACTGGTTAACTAGTTTCCCCTGAGGGCAGACCTTGTTAAGAACAGAGTACCCTTGCATATTTCAAAATGATTTCTTTTTCCTTCTGCCGGCCAGCCGGCCAGAATCACAAGGGGATTTTTCCTAGCTATACACTACAGGAAACTAGAGGTAAATCTCGCAGAATTATGGGATCCTCCTTTATCACTGGATCCTCCTGGAGTTTTTAACTCTCAGATTTGTCCACACGTAGCCTCCAGCAATTGTCGATTACAGTTCAGGGTTTCCTACCCCAGCACTGGTTCCTGTTCTGGTTTCTAGTTGTGATTCCCTGCATTCACATGTCTGTCTCTCCAGTCTCCAGCTTGCCATGTGTCCTCCCCTCTCTTATGGATCTAAAAAGAGTTGTTGATTTTTTTGGTCATTCGTCTTTTTACGTATTGTTAGGACAGAGTGGAGATGTCCAAGCTCCTTACTATGGAACCATAAACTGGAAGTCACTTAAGTCTTTAAAATTTTTTCTCAGCAAATATTTTTCTGTATACTAAAAATATATTCAGTATGTAAGATTTTGTGTGTATTTTTAAATGTTTTCCCTAAATATTTCATATTTTCCCTAAATTATTTTATACTTTTTATGTTATTTTAAATGGCACTATTAATTTCAAGTCTGATGCTTTTGTTGCTAGTATATGGAAATACAATTTATTTTTGTACATTGACCTTATGTCCTATAAACCCATAAAATTACTTAGTTGTTCTAATAGCTTTTTTATAGATTCGTTAAGATTTTCTATGGAGACAATTATGTCATCTGTGAATAAAGACAGTTTATTTCTTTCAAAATCTGTGTGCCCTTTAAGTCTTTTTCCTGCCTATTTGTACTGGCTATGACTTCCAGTAAATGGTAAATAGATGTGGTAAAAGTGGCCATGCTTTCCCTCGTTTCCCAACCTAAAGGGAAACTATTCAATCTCCCACCATTAAATAAGGATGTTAACTGCAGGTTTTCCTAAATGCTCTATCAGGTTGAGGAAATTCCATTTATTCCTAGCTTTCTGAGAGTTTTCATCATGTGTTGTATTTTATCAGATGTTTTTTCTGTATCTACTGAGATGAATAAATTTCTTTATGTGTTGGTCTTTTGCAATGCTGAATTATATTGGTACATTTTCAAATAATAAACCAACATGCTGCTTTATTTCAAACTGAAAATAGCCCATATGTCAATAGGACAATGGTTTTAAAAATTGTGATTTACACACATACCCTTCACCTTTATTCTATCACATCAGCAATAAGAGGGCAAGAAACCTAAAAAATATAAATAAGAGATATGGTCAAATTACAGGAAAGGAACCCCAAGTTATCGAGGAGTATATGAAGAAATTTTTGATCTCACTGGTAATCAGAGAGTTGCACATTGAAATGAAAAACACCATGTTTTATCCAGTGATTTCAATAGTCACAGGCTTCTGATTACTTCCCTTTCAGGGGGACACAAGATTTGACGCATGATAAACACCCAATTATTGACAAAAATTAAGCAATTACTATCTACTGGGTGGCTAAGAGAAAAGTAACTGGTGTTGCTGTGTTGAAAGGACACATAGCAGATATAATTGACAAGAAACATCCCCATATCTTAGTACTCACCTGAAGAAACTCTTACACAAGTTCAAGGACAAGGAGAAACGTGCAAGAATGTCTATCACTGTGTTGTTTGCGATAGCTGGCAATGAGAGCCTGCATCTACTGGAATAGCAGTTTTTCATGGGAGTTCATGGATTGAATGGCTTCTACTTACCTATATCCATTCTTCCATTGCCCTGGTTTCTGGTCTATGCAGCATGGCTCGCTCCCCAACACTATCAGATCACTGCCTTGGAACAAATTAGTTGTTCTATGTTCACTCTAAAATGTGTGCAATAATAATAATAATTAATATTTCATGATTAATAAGTTTGCTTGCCTTCTTGGAAATTTGATGAGCTTTTAGGGAATCATTTGGTTAGCCTGAGTCTGTTAATAAAAGATGGCCAAAGAAATTTATGCTGAGGTCTCTTTTTCACACTGTAAAGTTTTCCTCTGCAAGAAGTAACATTCCAACATCTTTGAAACTATGGGTGTTTCCCTTAGAATTATGATGATGAATGTGGCATCTCTCCCACTGAAACCATTGGTAAAGGGCTTTCTCAGCATTTCATGCCTTTACCCTCTCCTACCTCCTTCCTCAGGTCAGCTGCTCAGATTCAGATGGAAAGTAAGCTAATGGGAAACAATAATGTCTTTTCCAAAGGTTTCTCTTCCTTTTTCTGTCAACGGGCTGACTTGGCATTTTGTTGGCAGGCTTCAGAGCACTTCACACTTCCCTGGAAAGTGTTGAAAGCAATTTATAAGTTCTCGGCACATATAATAAATAGGTTTTCAAAACAATCTCTTCTAAAATTGCCAACAATATATAGACCGGGTGGACACTGTGTTTTCTCTGCTGGTTTCTCCTGGGAGATATTACCAAATAATTATAAAGACCATAGGGATTGAGGTAGCAGTTCAGTGACTATAAATCATTGATGTCTGTGACAGGCTTGTCATTGCACAAAAAAATATGTTCCAGAAATGACAATATGCTGGCATCGTATTACTTCTCTCAATCTGGTTTTAGGTCTAGAAGTTCAAAAATGTTGATCAGATCAGGTGCAGTGAATATCTACAGCTTTTGCCCCCCACCATCCACTTGCCATTCTGCTTTTAACCTCTCCCTCGCTCTGGAGAACTACCCCCTCCCACACGGAGGGGGTTCAGCCCACGCTCACCTCCAGCGCTGAGCACATAACTTGAGTCTAAGCCAATCAACACACTGCATTTCCATGGCCTTGGTCATTGGCTTAGGAATGGTCACATGACCCAACCAAAGCCAATAAAAATGCAATAAGCCATCGCTGGTGCTTCTGGGAAAGAGACAGGTATTTTCATCTCTGGATTTAAACTGTAAGCAGGGAAGAGTTTGAGATTTGTTGCCACCGTCATGTTATCACATGAAACCTGAGACTACAGTCAAGACAAAAAGAGGCAGAGCTGAGATGTGGAAAGAAACTGTTTGAGTCCTTAAATTCAGCTGTGTCTGAAACTATAACTGGATGGTTCTGTTAAATGAGTCAAAAACTTTTTTTTTCTGCTTAAGCAAGTTTTGATACAACATTCTTTACTTCAAAACCAAACCAAGGGCATCTGGGTGGCTCAGCCAGTTGAGCATCTGACTTTAATTTCAACCCAGGTCATGATCTCAGGAATCTGCCCGGCACAGAGTCTGCTTGGGATTCTCTCTCTCCCTCTCTCTGTCCCTCCCCATGCTTGTGCACTCGTTTGTTCTCTCTCTCTCTCTCTCTCATAAATAAATCTTTTATAAAATATATACAAACAAAAACCCTGAATGTCCTAACATATACCCTGCTTTTAGTTTTGAAAAATACTTTCAGTGTAGGTAAAAGTATAAACTAAGTGAAGAGATAAAAAGCCTGTATTTCTACATTTCCTAAAGCAGCTAGTACATCCTGGCCACACCCTAGCTTTCCAAGACGGGGTGTGTGTGTGTGTTGGACTGATTGAATGAGTGGACACAAAATAATTCTGTCAGGAATAATTCATGTCAAGTTTTAGGGAATCCCTGAGTTTCAAAGCAACAATCATTGGAATTTGGAAGCTCTAGGGTAAATCTGCAACTGCCTACCAAGGCTGAATGAGCAGAACTCACTAAAGACTGAGCCACAGAATAAAATGCCTGTAAGCAAGAAGGCTCTCACTGACCATCTCTGGGCACGGCCACCTGTCTCCAATAACATGGAGGGCCCCTCCCATCCCCACCCGTACATTGCAGATGCACCCTTGGGGTAGTGAACAATCAGATTTGGGGCCTCAGAGAGCCTTCCACATCAAAGGGACGTGAGGGCTGAAATGGGCAGCATGAATTTATGGAAAAAACTCATACAGAGCCTGAGGTCCATGGCAGGAAGAAGGGGGCTTCCTCCTGACACTGGCAAATTAAGCATTCTCAGAAACTTGAAACTCTTTTCAGACAGGGAGGGCATGGGATTTTAGAAGAGGAGTCCTCACAGGACCTAGAATTGAAAGAAGAACCTAGACA
>NW_024424453.1:22399168-22400723 GCF_017311325.1 Ursus maritimus | reverse complement strand
AATGGATTTAGAAAACTGTTAACTGCACAAAGTTTTGTTCTCACCACTGAAGCCTGTGTCCCCTATCTGCACCTCCCTCCCAGAGGTCCACGGCAACTTTGTGGCTTCGGTCACTTAAGAGATGAGTCAGATACTCCTTTATACATAGGAGTTAGAAATTAGTGTGAGCAAAGAATAAAGAAGGAAGGGAGGGAGGGAGGAAAGGAGGGAGGGAGAGAGAAAGAAAGAAAAAGAAAGAGAGAAAGGAAGAAAGGAAGGAAGGGAAGGAGGGAGGAAGAGGGAGAGAAGGAAGGAAGGAAGGAAGGAAGGAAGGAAGGAAGGAAGGAAGGAAGGAAGGAAGGAAGGAAGGGAGAAAGAAAAAGAAAGAAAGAGAGAAGGAAAAATGCAGAGGGTATAGCCAGTTTTTGGTTAGCTCAAGTGGTGAAACTTCTCAGGCATTGTCAAGGCACCTACATATCCCCAAACTTCCTTCCCTACACAAGGAATGGAATTCCACTGCTGGAGTTATATTCTTTTAGTTTTTGATTTTAATCTCATTAAGATAAAGATGTCTTTGGAGAGAAAGTGGCTCAGACATTAAACTGTTGTCTATCATTTGCTCCTCCATGTGAAAGCTCTGTTATTAGAGAAGAGTGTGATAACTAGGAACATAAATACATGAGGAAGACAAGGAAACAGGACACCAATGAGGGGAAATGGTATTTGGGTAAGTGGTACACTGAGGTGGGCAGAGCACAGACTTTGGAGTCAGAAAGACCTGGATTTGCTGGTGATGGGTAGTAAGGAGGGCACATATTGCATGGTGCACTGGGTGTTATACGCAACTAATGAATCATCGAACTTTACATCAAAAACCCGGGATGTACTGTATGGTGACTAACATAATATAATAAAAAAAAACATTAAAATAAAAAAAAGGAAAGATCTGGATTTGAATCTTAATTCTGTTATCTACTAACTTTTACCTCGGGCTAATTACTTCACTTCTTTGAAATTCTACTACCTTCTTTGTGAAATAGATATATAAATACCATCTCCATGCTTTTGATCATTGCATCTTCTCTGTCTCAAATGCCCACATGTTCCTTGCCATTTGCCTGCTAATTCCTATTCAGACTATATGTGATCCATGTCACCTCTTCAGGAAGACCGGACTACAGCATCCACTTACGTAGAACAGAGGCAGTGTTGGTTGTAACTCTTGCTGTTCTGCACTGTGACTTCACCCTTTGACTGTCTCCACTACAGTGAGAGGGCTTTGAGACTCAGGATCTGTCTCTTACTCCCCAGTGCTTAGGAAATGTGAAAACATCAGCAAGAGAGATCTGGAGGGCTGTCCGCTAGAAGAGATGGAGACGCTGGGCTTAGGTAAGCCAGGGGAGAGGAGGCTGTTCCTCCACCACCTGGAGAAACAAGTAGGCAGAGCTGAGAGAAGGATGGGCAGCCATACCACTTCTTTGCCCAGACCAGCTTCTTAACCTGGAACAGAAGCCTGAATGGAGACAAGACAGGAATTGTGACCACTGTTATTAGACAAAGTTGAATTCAAGGTCAA